>NC_055964.1:13876438-14011438 GCF_018492685.1 Alosa sapidissima
TTTATGTCTCTTGTCCCTTCCCTCCTAATCGCAAAGGGCTCAATGGGATTAACATGTCCACCCTGCCCCAACTATCTAATGTCGTGTGCTGTGGGCTTGAACAAAAATATCAAAAGGCTTAGAAGCATTGGAGATTACAGATTAAAACATGTACAGAGCAAAGAAGATGCACTTATCTTGGCATTATACATGTGTTGTTGTTGTTGTTTTTTTTTTCTGTGCACTTTATAGTAGTAGTAGATATTTAGTAAGGGGACTATTCAGTTCAGTATTCCCAGAGAGGTAGGTCACCCCTACCTTCAGTATTGCCAGAGAGGTAGGTAACCCCTACTTTCAGTATTCCCAGACAAATTCCAGGCAGGGCTTCGTTTTTGTTTGTTTCTATATTTCGGAGCTTGGGCTGCCTACAGAGGCCGGGTTTTTTACAGTGTACTCACGGAATGGGCAGCTAGCGGTGAAGAGATGATTGCTGAATGTGACAAAATATGCTATGGATTTGAAATGGCATAACATCCCTGACTGCACCTTTAATTTACCAAATAAATGTATACATGACATGTTATATACATATGTGTATGTCCATACATACGCAAGTTTGTATTTCAGAGATAGTAATTCTGTGGTATTTTTATTAATTGATCCAACCGTACAGTATTGGGTCAGTCATATTTTGCTATGTTGTTCCTAAATTATGCATAATGGTAATTTATGCAAACCCACTGAATTACCAAATCTAATGAGCCGTAGTTCCCCTAATCACCGAAGCAGGACTTGACTGTCATTTGCATGATACCGCACCCGTCTTACACTGAAATTGCAATTTCCATTCAATTTGCGAGGACCTTTCTTGGTTTATCCTTTCAATTCTCTGCTCCATTTACCGACTCATCTTTACGTGTCAACGTTTTATCCTCAGATAGCAGAAGAGAGAGGGAGAGAAAGATGGAGAGAGATTGAGAGAGATAGAGATAGAGAGAGAAAGAACAACCAAAAGCCAGCAAGTGAAAGAGGGAGAGGGGAGGGAAAGAAAAGGGGATGAGAGACAGGGAGAGGAAAGTGAGTGAGATGAAAGAGGGAGCAAGAATATAAAAAATTAAGAGTGAAGAGACATACAGTCTGTGAATTAATAAAGGGATCTTAAACGTCGCTGCCGCTCTAGAGTGGCAGCAGGATGGACGTCCTCTGACCACAGGGCCAACGACAGATACTGACCCTTCCAGTATCCGCGGATTCCAATACGTCTAGATGGTTTTGTTTGCATGCAAGGCAGCGGCATGTGGCGACGATAAGACATCTGCCTTGACAACAAGCTTGTTTACTGGTGTTTCCCAACCAGAAGTGCATAGAGCCACACACAAACATACAGACACACACAGACACACACTCTCCAATCACTCTCCTAAATTGGTGAATCACAATGCAGCACCACCCGCGCCGTCGCCACCACTCGTTCTGTGGCTACATGACAATGGCGCAATCGTCCTCTGATTATGTGGCGCGGAGGCCTTTAAACGGCACGTTACAAGCAATCCCATCTGAGGAGCAGGCAGGCCACCAGGCCACGTCCTCCTCCACTCCCTGTGTGTTCTCCTCAGGGCCCTGGGCCCATGCCTGTGTCAAATAAGCATAACTATTGGGGCCAGGAGCACTTGGACGATTTTATTGCCCTTAGCAGATGACCCTTTTGAAAGGCCTGAGGAGGGGTAACTGAAGGTTCGATGACACAGCTGATATCGTAAAATGGACAGCCGGTCTTACTCATTGACGTAACGCAGGACCCATGCTGTGGCTGAGACAAGTGCTTAAGTAGTAGTGCTGTTGTAGCAATGACTAATGCTTATATGTGAACCATAATTACTACAGTAAAAGTTATAATAAAGCATAACTAGAAAATTTAGTTTCGAAGAAAATTACCAGTGGATGAAAATGCAGAACATATATTAACATAAAATGCAAAACAAACATTTATTTGGAAACAGTTGTGGGCAGAGGAAACAGTTGGCGGGAGTCATAGTTGATGACAACTGACAGTTTGAAAGGCTGAACAGTTAAATAGTTGAGTAGTTTAAATAGTTACATTTTTTAATAGTGACTTATTGTAGTGAGGACATTTATTTTAAAACAGTTGTGGGCAGAGGAAATAGTTGAATAGGATCTGGAGTCTTAAGAGAGCCAGATTGTATGCTTAAAGCCTGAGACAGAGTATGTTGAAGTTGAATGGATGTTGATAGGCAGATTGTTTAATGGATGTTGATAGATAGTTTAATGGGTGGTTGAGTGAATAGTTTGAAGAGGATGAATGGATAGAAAGTTGGATGGAATGTGCCTTATATCCTTGTAGAATGGAGAAACACAGAGAGAGTTGGCCTAGTTGAGCAGAAAGCAGTTGATACAGGTGCACTCAGTTTAACTGGCTCTTTGATGGTGCCTAGTGTCCTAATTGCTTGTTGTGTTTTTTATATTATATACTTTTAATTACTTTTTCTGCTGTTAGTGAATGTTGTGTGTGATGTCTGTATGCTACTGAGACCTTGAATTTCCCCTTCGGGATCAATAAAGTATCTATCTATCTATCTATCTATCTATCTATCTATCTATCTATCTATCTATCTATCTAGTTGAGCAGCTGGCTGTTGATACAGGTGCAAATTTTAATAAATAAAAGCCTATTGTGATGTCATAGTGCCAATGCAAAGTCTATGAGGAAAATGTGACCCTGCAAGGCGAAACCAGTTGCTTTGGTAACATTTATAAATTTAAGTTATCGTGCTCATGGCCATAAACTAAGCTTTCCAACGATATGTATATCGAAGGTATTGCAAAAAGTATCGCTAAGATAACCAAATCCAAAGTTGGCATGGGTTGAATCTTCACCTAAATAAAGTCAGGGTTTAACAGTCAAAACGTTTGTTTTTCTGTGAAATTTGTGCACAATATGAAAGTGTAGACTGTATACTGTAGAATTATGCGAAAATGTGAAATTCGACATTTTAACCCGTACGTTTGTTTATCGTTAGAGTTAGAGTTAGAGTTAGAGTGAGGGTTAGGGTTAGAGTTAGAGTTAGAGTGAGGGTTAGGGTTAGAGTTAGAGTTAGGGTTAGGGTTAGGGTTAGGGTTAGGATTAGGGTTAGAGGTTAGGATTAGGGTTAGGGTTTATGTGTCATGATAGTGCCATGTGTTCATGACAGTGTCATGTCACTCTTATGTCGATACTGTCAAGTAAAGTGTTACCGTTTAAGCATTAAAGGAGGCATGATGAGCATAAATTCTACATTATGATGTTCCATCCATACAGAGGCTTACAGTTGTATAATACACATCACTGATGTAACCTTAAAACTAATGTTACTTAAAAGTTCTCCTTTAGAGAGGAAGTGAAGGTAAAATTATCCACAGAGATTAAGTGCTTATTGGAACGACTGTGAGGCTTGTGTTACTGTGGCAGGCACAAATGCTGGGAGGTTTTGGGAGAACATTGGCACACTAACCAGGTCAAGCTCAGTGCTCTGATGCTGATTAAATAGCTTGAATCTCCAGTCCTGGCTCTCTTCTATTTTCATCTATCCAGGTCCCCCCTCACAAAAAGAAATCTCGCCTGTTAGGTGTGTGGAGGGTATACTATGAGATCCTATAAATCACACTACGTGATGCGTGGTCCAAGCACCACATCATGTCTTTCCACTGGCCAGTGACACCAGTGTCTCTGGGTCCCATTCCTCTCAGTCTATGTCAGTATTATTTATAGTGGCTTTGGTCCTCAGTCTGAACTGTTTTTATTTGGTGACCTGTGATCCTGTGTGTCCCCAACAAAGAGATAAATTATTTTTCTCATTGATCCTGGACAATTCTAATAAAATAAAGAACAGGTTTAATGAAGGGCTTTGTATGTGTGTGTGTATGTGTGTGTGTGTGTGTGTGTGTGTGTGTGTGTGTGTGTGTGTGTGTGTGTCTGTGTGTGTGTGTGTGTGTGTGTGTGTGTGTGTGCATGCGGGGGTGCGTGTGTGTGTGTGCATGATGCGGGTGTATGTGTGTGTGTGTGTGTGTGTGTGTGTGTGTGTGTGCATGCGGGGGTGCTTGTGTGTGTGTGCATGATGCGGGTGTATGTGTGTGTGTGTGTGTGTGTGTGTGTGTGCGTGCGTGTGTGTGTGTGTGTGTGTGTGTGTGTGTGTGTGTGTGTGTGCGTGTGTGTGTCACTATATGTGTGTGTGGGTGGTGGGGGTGGAGGTATAGTGGACTCAGTGGCCATTAACCCCAGCAGTAGCGAGGGCCTGGGGAAGAGCAGCAGAGGGCTCCGGCAAATCAACTCCACCGAGCAAATTAGTGGACACTATAAAGATCAGCATCGGTCCCTCAAGGAGCCCCGGCTGACCCCTGCTCGGGCGAGGCGTAACATCTGACCTGGCGGTGAAATTCATCACAACATTTCAATTAGAGGGCTGGCTGGCTGGCTGGCGGGTGGGCAGGGGGAAGGACTTGCTGGGGCAGGTGGCCATTTTGCTGAGTTTGACCTTGCTGTTGGGATTAGCTTAGGCTCTCACTTTTATTCATTGCCTCTCGCTGACCTGCCACTGTGCAACTTCTCAGGTTGGGGGCTGGCTGACTGACTGGCTGTCACCGTGCTGGGGTGTATAAGGGTAATTAAATAGCAAAGAAAAACAGCTAAATCTGGGCACTTTTTTGAAAGAGTGAAATACAACAAGTGTTAAGATTAGGCTACATGCATATTTGTGAAAGATGTGAAATATGTTTCAAATCTGACAGAGATGTAAATGCTTTATGTGTTTACAATATCAGTGTCAATTCAGCATTATTACAGCAGTAGCCTTGAGCAGTCCCACTGACAAGTTCATCAAATGTGATCATTAGATGCAGCAGTATAGAGCAAGGGGCACACAAGCAAGTAAGAACCAAGTCACAATTCATATACAAGTCGTACATCTTTAGTTTCGCCTGCAATGTTATAACAAACCCAAGAGAATAAACATGCCATTACTGGTTTATGTTTATTCTCAGAAGCCCTAATGACAGACACAGAACCAAACACCAAAACATAGCCATCGCTGGCCATAACATCTGGTTATTGGTCAGTGGCATTGCAGCAGAATGGCGGCTCATATCCGCCATCCAGCTGGCAGTCATATCTGGGCGCCCCTCCAAGAGCTTATCAGTTTGGTCATCCGAGGTGTCGAGAGGAGTCCAAACAAACAGTGGAGGGAGTCCGGTTGCCCCTCCCAAGATGACCCTGAGGTAAGACACGCATTCTCAGGGGCGCAGTTTGAGAAGGCTGGCTATCACACACACACACACACACGCACATACACATGCACACACACACACACACATACACACACACACACATTGCTTCCTTTGAACAGGCGCCATCCTTGTCACTTGTCAGGACAAAAGAGTTGAGCTATGGGGATAGGACTGAAGGGAGGGTGGGGGGGGGTTGATTGCTGGTGCAGACCATTGCTCTATTCTCCGGGATAGACTGGCTTGTCCTGCGTCAAAGATGCCCGACCGCATCAAATAAAACCCCCATCCCCCCACCAGCACCTACTCCATTCGTCAGTGGTTCCTTTTATCAGGTGCTCCGGTCAACAAATACCAGCTCACCGAGGCTTGCTGACAGACACTTCCCTACGACGACGTGCACACAAAGGAAAAACAAAACAGAAAAAAAAAACACACACACAAAATAACACACAGGAGTTTATTCTGAGCCCGGGCCATTCTGTCTTTCTTTCCTACTTTTTCGGCTTCCCAGAAAAGCTGTCTCACCAGACATCCGAGGAGTGATTGTCTCACTGGGACACACGTGCGCAGCTGAGACTATGGGGCTACGTACCCCGTCTGGGTGAGCTCAGACGAGCCCTTAGCCACAACAGAGACAGAAAAACTGGTACATTTCCACTAAGGGAACACTTTTAATCCATTTTTAAAACAGAAACAATGTGTTCATTGAATATGCATTGCTAATAATACGGCAATATAATCGGGATTTGCAATTAATGTTGCCATTTCCCCTGTCCTGATCTTTTATCGTAATAAAGATGTGAGAGATACTGTGATCTCAAGTCAATGTGTACTGTATGTGTGTGTGAGAGAGAGAGAGAGAGAGAGAGGGAGAGAGAGCAAGAGAAGCTAACCCATGACATAGCTTCTACTTTCGCATGGGAGACTGTCCTGATCTATACCCTTGATTACTATTGATTGTCTGTAGTATTTTATTATATAATCAATGGTTTACGAGGGTTGTGACATAGAGATGCCATGCACTGAGCACAAAGTAGCCACTTGCTGGTCCATTATTAAGCACAGACAAAAACAGAGAAATCCACACCCAAAAAAACTACTACACTGATTTTCAATGCAATCCTTTCAATATGCTTATAGTCTCAGTATGTAATCACTGTTATACAGTACAGTCATTACATTATAGTTATTACAATGCAGTTTTAATGTCTTTCTTTTCTTTTCATTATATTTCATATATTTCACAATATATTTCAGGTAATTGAGAGAGGTATTTTGCCATTCACTCAGTTTTACAAGAGGATTCCACCTGCACAACAGACGATGAATCACTGAAGGAAATGTAGAGGAACAAAGGGGACACTACCATCTTTTGTTGAACAGGGCTGAGGACTTATTTATCTCAGCCAATTCTCTAAAATATGATCACACACACACACACACACACACACACACACACACACACACACACACACACACACACACACACAAAACACTACACCACATGCACACACACACATACACACACACACACACACACACACACAAAACACTACACCACACGCACACACACACACACACACACACACACACACACACACACACACACACACAAACACACACACACACACAAGGAGAGAGGGGATGTGTGAGAGAGAGATACTTTCCTAATTATGCTGCCTTGAAGAGGAAAGCTATTGGCTGCTCAGTGAGAAAAGACTGAATGAAAGGTGGTTGAAAGGGCGACGGGAGCTCCTTAAGGTAACACTCGCTCATGTTGTTAATGCTACAATGTCCAGGCCAGGGCCAGACAGGTTGGCTTATTCTACCATACACTGCCTCAAATCTAGAATAAAACACAAACACAAACACATCAACACACTGAAGCAAGCTTCTGCCTCCTAATAAAATAATTTTCTTTAATACTACTTGGACCTACAATCATGTTAATTTGTTTAGGAAGTGGTTTTTGGATTTTGGATTATTTGGATTTTGGATTTATGTATTCTGATTGTATGAAATGCAATGAATTGAAATGATTTGTGCGTGAACCTGGTATTTCCCAAAAAGTGAGGTTTCCTTTTTAAATGGGAGACTTATGAGAGCATATTCATAGTAGAGTCTTTGATACAACCGGAATCTGAGCTGTTTTTCGTTGTCTGAAAAAATGTTTTCTGGATTCGGTTGCACACCAAGGGACCGTGTCGGAGTCCTCCTGAAAAGTGGATATCTTTTCACCTTAACCCCAGTACCAATGCAGTTCATATTTGATGTGAAAGCTATCCAATCTAAAATCAGGAAGCACATGGACTTTTCATTGAAAATATGACCATTTCCGTATAGATGTTAATAAACAAACAAACGAGCAAAAAAGGCTGTAAACAAACAAAGACCTGCATGAATGTTCCAATACAATAGGAATAATCTATTTTATTTCAATTGCATAGTTTCAGTTGTCTGGCAAAATACAGAATATCTATCCACAGTGATCTGAGACTGGTGGTGAACATTGACTAAGAAGTATTCATGAATTTTGCTGCATTTTGAATCAAGGTCATGCAAACGTATTCACAGTGTAGTGCAGGTTATATGGTGCATGTATGAAATGCTTTCAAAAAGTTAATTATATGCACTGCACACAAATGTTAAACTGATGCAATCAACATGCAAATTCCTACATGCTAACAGTCTTTAGAATAGTGACTTAAGGACATCTTCGTATGTGATATTTCTGTCATTATTGTCCTTGTACATAGGTCTGAGCATGTGATCATAATATCTACAAGAAATATGCAAGTCAAAATTGAATAAGTTACCAAGTATATGAAGTATGACATCTGTAGGCAACATGTTACTTTTAGATTAGCATTTTAAAGGGATTCAAAGTTAAGACTAATTCATATTTATTTGTACGTTTCTTTTTTTTCTTTTAGTTAAATGAAAAAAAAACATTTGTTTTATCTGCAATTTTTTTTTTCAGGTATAGCTTAAGGTTGGTCCAGACTTACAGAAGGTATACATAGTTACACATGTTTCAAGGAACACATCAAAACCTTTAAGTATGATTTAAGGTATAACTTACAGTATGAACGATGTAAGTAAGAAGGTTTTGAGAAACAACTCCCTGAAAAAGATGAACAGGAAACAAATAGAGTTTGGCTTTCCATATTGCATCCCATAGGTTGTGTTATTGCCTAGTGACATTTGCAAAAAAGCTGCACATTCCTTGCGTGTTGATGACAAAGATCTATCAAAGTGGATGAAGACCATGAAAGACCATCAAAGACCATGACCAAGATTTGATTTGATTTGAGTAGTAATCCTACTCCAGCCCAGATCATAAGAAACCTTTAAAAAACATTAATTGACTGGTAAAGCATTTACTATGCATTGCTATGCATATCCTCAGTAATGGTAAGTGCCCTTGTGAAATTTTCATAAATTGTACATAAATGTTAATTTTTTCACCTTTTGTTAAGGAAAGAGAGACCCCTTCTCTCTATCATACTAAATGTCTTGCACTGCCAGGTGACATTGACCTTAAACCGGTAAATTTCCACACACATCCTCTTCTTTCATATGACTTTTTATTTCAGCTCAATTTCACAATCTGTCTTGTCCCAGTGTCCCTGTCCCTTCTCCCAGTGTTCCAGGCGTGTGCTTGACCTGCATCGGCCTAGCGCCCCTCACTCTCCTGCGCAGTGACCCAGCGAGAGAGGCGAGTCCTGGCTGAGCCGGCTTGGCCCAATCAAGCCGCTTTATCCCATCCACCGATGAGGTCCTTTCAGTGAGGATGAAAGGCACAGAGGACTCCCCCCCCCCCCCCCCCCCCAAACACCCCCACATCTGCTGGGTCATGTCGACAATATGGATACTGCCATGTCTGAGAGGGCAACAATGGAGAACTGCCTGTGGGACACTTGGCATGATTATACCCTTGGCTTTGGCCTGCTTTAGCTATAGGAAATGGGCTCTCTCTTTCTCTTCCTCTCTTTCTCTTCCTCTCTCTCTCTCTTTCTCTCTTTCTCTCTCTCCTATGATTAGAAAAGGGCTAGGCTGCAGGCTGGGACTTGATGAACTGCACCTTTTCTTCTCCTTTTCTTCTCCTTTTCTTCTCCTTTTCTTCTCCTTTCTCCTGACCCGGGCTCCTCTCAGCAGGGCTCGGCCCTTGTTGTTGGCCTGTGAGTGACACACGTAGCCTTCCTTGGGACTAAGCAGATTGAAGCTGTCAGCTTTGCGTTAAACAATGATGGAGAGACCTGACTGGGGCAGAGGATGTCATTTTTTTGTGTGTGTGTGTGTGTGTGTGTGTGTGTGTGTGTGTGCGTGCGTGTGCATGGCTCATTCAATCTGCGTTTAATCAATGAAAGCAATTTCTTGTTTCAAGACGCAGCACCAGGGCGACCTGTTGGCGTTTTGAAACAGTGCCACTTGACCCCCCCCCCCCACCCCCCCATAGAGACACACACAGCCCACCCCCACCCCGACCTGTCCACTTCTACACAATATGACCACTCTGCTGCATGATGGGATAGGTCTGGAGGTTAGAATAATAGTCAGTGAACCCCTGCAGTCTGATCATGAAAGATGATTTTTTCTTTTCTATTTTTTCACCCCCCGTACTCAGCGAGTGGAGCCCAGTGATGGATTAACACATTGTGTCTCTGTGGTTTATAGTGCAGAGGAGGAATGTGTTTGTGCTTGCCCCCCTTCGCTGGGGTTTATTGTGAGTGAGAGTTTATGAGTGAATGAGTTTTTTGTCTCTCTGTGTGTGTGTGTGTGTGTGTGTGTGTGTGTGTGTGTATGTTTGTCTTTTTGAGTGTCTATGATTGTGTGCTTATCAAGGGGGTGTTTTTTAGTTGTTGTGCTTGTGTGTGTGTGTGTGTGTGTGCGTGTGCGTGTGCGTGTGCGTGTGCGAGTGTGAGTGTGTGTGTGTGTGTGTGTGTGTGTGTGTGTGTGTGTTTGGCCAGCACTGACACCATGGCTGCGGACTCAGCTTTTTTTATACAAATTTTAAGACTTTTCCTCACCCCTAAAAAAGGGGTCAGACATTTCTATTTATCAGTGAGGAAATTACTCAGGTGTGTGGTGAGCCACTGAGGGGTCACATGCTCTCAGCCCCACCCTGAATAAAACATGGGCTATCAGTAGTATTACGGCTGGCCAGCAGTGACTTATGCAAGTTCAAGGACTTTATTGATCGGCAAGCTGGTCTTAATCAAAGTCTGTCTTCCCCAGCACTCATGGTGATTAAATAAGTCAGACAGTCTGACATAAAGTCTTTGACTTTTTCATTGCTTCTCAATCATGGAAGCTGTGCTCAGCATCCCCAAGTCCTTTTGTTCTGGGGAAAAATGGAAGAAAAATAGAAGGATGCTAAAAAAGAGAGGGAAAGACAAAGGAACAGGATAGGCTGTATGGATGTCCAGGCGATACACTAACTGGAAACATTAACGTTACACTACATACATACACTAACTGGAAACATGTTAATACTGCATTTGCCAGCTATACCAGCTTGGTCAATGACAGCAGACATATCATATGATTGCAGAGACCTTCATGTGATAGATACAGCACCAAATCAATATGTACACATGTTCAAGGTCTTTGTGTTGCCTTACTTATACACATACTGTAAAAATCATGGATTACATTTGAGCAAATTGATATTAATTTTGATAGCTAAGGAAGACAGACACTGTACTTTATTCAACAATGGTCTAATAAAGCATCAGTCATGGTCACTCCCATCAAATATACATCACATTTCCTTTAAACTTGTGTTTCAACATCTTGATTTCTACATTCATTTGCCTACATAGATATGTTATTTCCACAGCATATCAGGGGAATGAATGTTATCTTACAGCATGGGCGTCATGCAAGCAAACAGTCAGGGGTGGCACGACAAGCGTGGGGTGGAGTGCTGAATCAAGTTGGGATATGTCTGGTTTACTATATATGTCTAGCCTGGAAAGTCCAGACCCTGGTAATCTAGAACAGGGGTTTTCAACTGATTGTGAACCAGGTACCACCATTCTGACTAATTACGTAACCCCAGGACCACCACTGAATAAAAATACTGATTCCCACATTGAAACTACATCATTGAATCCATGGTCAGGGACCACCAGCAATGTCCTCACGGACCACAAGTGGGCGGACCACTGGTTGAAAACCCCTGATCTAGAAAGATTAAGGTTATGGCCACGAACAATGTAATGGGCTAACTCGAGGGGCGGCACCAAGCATGCATTTGAAAATCTCACTGCACGCAATTGGATAACACTAGACCAATGTTTACTCTGAATAATTCCGGACTTTGACGCAACTGGATAACACTACGACGACGTCGTCATCAGATTAGCTCGCCTCTGGCCCACCTATATCAGATACGCCGATTTGATTGGTTCCACGGGATGCAAGGGGTAAAAGTAACGTGCATCATTGCTCATTGCCAGAGTGTCTCGCAGAGACAATTCCATTGTGCTTTAGCGAGAACTCTGGATTTCCAGGGTAATATATGTCTGGTTTAAAGGATAATTCCGGTCGAGACAGGAGGACCCATCGTGAACATTTCTGTGTCCACCACTCTAGTTCATCCAAAACAAACCAGAAAAGGGACTCAAAGTGCTAAATACCGGAATTATCCTTTAACTATATATGTTTTGTTTAACTATATGTCTGGTTTAACTATATGTTTAGTTTCCACCAAAATACATCACCTACTAAGGCTTATGAGCCAGACAGAATGGCTAGCTAGCCATGGAATACACATAGTTCAGTTAATTGTTACATAATCCTGATTGGATATTTCCCTCTGCATCTTGAACTGAAGATATCAAACGGTAAAACCAGCAAAACCAAGCCAAAAACAAGCTCACTGCCATAATATACAAAAAGCTGTGGTTATGATCTACACAACAAGTTATTACCTAATTATTATTTATTTACAGCCATTCATATTGCAAGGAATCTAGCCTGTAAACTTGATAAATAAATATGCCTACTTTTTGGCTTAGCTGCTTGGATTTTTTACAAGGATTTACAAGAGAAAGTTCTTTTAATGTCAAAGTGAAAACAGATTTCTACAAAGTAATGTTAATTCATTAAAAAATATATAATGTAAAATAAGTGATTTAATAGATATTCACCCCCTTCAGGTCAATATTTAGTACAGTAGATGCACCTTTGGCCACAATTAAAGCACGGAGTCTGCATGGATAGGTCTCAATAATAGGCTTGCACATCTGGATATTGCAATTTTACTTTCAATTTTATTTTAATTTATTTTGCAAAACTGCTTGTCTGTCAAGTTACACAGGGATTAGATGTGAACAACCCTTTTCAAGTCCAGCCACAAATTCTTTATTGTATTGAGTTCTTCGGTACATGCCCCCTCTGCTTCAATGGGCATGATGCCCCTGCCTTACAGTAGTTATAGGGTACAGTATGAATCACACACAGAGCACACACGCACACACACGTAGGCTACACACACGTACACGCATGAACGCAAACACACACACACACACACACACACACACACACACACACACACACACACTTGTCACAAAAGAATGTAAACAGTGCTTGTGTGGATGAAAAGATATGGCAGTAAGAGTAGATTTGAACAGATAGATATTTGATATGCTTGTGATCTCCCCTTGGCAGTGTGGGTACGCTGATTGACGTTGTTAAAATGCGCGTGAGTTCAGAGCCGGACAAACACCTTCCTTGCCGATATCAGAAAGAAGTGGGCTGTTCTTGCCAGCAAGTACACCCACATGCACACAACTCCAGGGTGAGCGGCTGCCTTTCTTCTTTTTCTCTTTTCTATCCCTGTTTTTCTCGCCCGCTCTCTCTTTCTCTCTCTCTCTCTCTCTCTCTCTCATCTACACACACGCACACACGCACACACACACACACACACACACACACACATTCCTTTTGTTCTCATTCCATCCGTAACCTCTGTTCATTCACCTGGAGTTGCCACATTTCCTCATTTCTCGATCTCATATCTGTGGTGCAGGTGTTCAATGAGACATCAAGGCTGCGTCCGATTGTTACATCTCTGTCGGTCCTTCCCCACAATGGGGGCCGATGGTGGCCTCACCCGATCTCTCTTCAGAGGACACGCCAGCAAGGTGTGGGCAACAACAGGGACTAATCAGATTAGGCACAATCAGAACAGGTACTGGATGAGGGTGTTTACAAAATTAAGTTTTATCATCTATCGCGCCGTTCGTTTGAAAGCCGATCTCCGATTAGCCCACTTTGGCAGGCGAGACAGGTGACTGGAACAACAGATGAGATTTAATCAAAGGGTTTGTTGCAAGAGTTAGATAGAAATCTGACATCTGAACTGGGATTTAAAAAGAAAAAAAGACATCCTTGAGTAATATTACATTTGCCTGATGTCAGATGAAAGAATAAAGGTGAAGGGTACAGATCGATGAGGGATGGGGGCATATTTTATTAGAGTAAAAACCAATCTGTTACAATGTCACTATCAACATCATTCTAACCACACAGTTCTAAAGTCATGAATTGTTTATAGTTTGATTCAAAAAGTTAATGTCTCTATGTTCAGCTATGTGTGGGAAAGGTTGACTATTTCCTTATTAAACACAGGTAGGTATGGCAAAGGCCCTGGGAAAACAAACTGAACTCTCATTTGTACAAGGATCACACATTCACATGTGACTGTGGTAGCTCTGATAAGATGTGAGCCGGCTTGTTTAGCATGCAAGCCAGCAAATTATACTGACGCATTTTATCGCCACTTTTCAGAGAACAATGTTTGTTTTCCTGATAACTGCTTCAATGTTATCGAAGAGATATATGCTTTATAAATAGTGCAATCACGCTGACTTCAAAAGCAATTCAGAGGATATAAATTTCCATTATTTGTGCAGCAGGAGTGAGGATAATATCCCCTTATATACAAGTTAACAAAACCAGTTCGGTAGACTGATAATGGCATATCTACAAGTCACACAAGCTGGTATGCCAACATTCCGATGAACAGAATCCTCTTACATTAGGCTGTCACAGCACTGTTTATGCTGAATTCACCCAATGAACAATAAGACATTGTTATATTTAATAACAATAATTGAGTGTAGTTCATTTGATCAACAGTGACTGTAAAATGTCTTTTGTATATTGTGTACTTTGGAGTAAAACAGGGGTGAGTTTTGTGCAGTAACTCCACTCCTGTTAACTATTTCGTGCTCATGACCTTGAGAGGAAATGTTTTCTTCTTCTTTGGTCACTAGGTATAGAGCAGCCTTGGAGAGAAAATTTGGAGAGCACATGGCCTAAAAGTGAAATGACATGAGTGCGGTCTAACTGTGGCACAATAGTAATTAGAGATTGCAGAGGCTAAAGTAGATATTTTAGAAAGAGAAAGGAAGAAAAAAGGAGAACAGGGAAGGGAAGAACAAAGAAAAAGCAACAGAAAGAGAGAA
Organism: Alosa sapidissima; assembly: GCF_018492685.1. Classification (NCBI taxonomy): domain Eukaryota; kingdom Metazoa; phylum Chordata; class Actinopteri; order Clupeiformes; family Clupeidae; genus Alosa; species Alosa sapidissima. The sequence goes on from NC_055964.1 coordinate 13,891,174, forward strand.
AGAAACAAGGAAACTGAATTTGAGACCAACTGTTTGTCTGATAATATGTGTCACGGTATAAGGCTGATATCTTCTTTTTTTTTCTCAGATCACTTAGTGGGGACATATGAACTACTCAGCATTCACCACTAACACAGCATCTGGTCAATGCCATCCCTTATCCACACACGACAGCCATCCATTCTGCAGGTTGAGTCCAAAACAGTGATGCCGATGCTGTAAGATAAGAATGGGAAGGTAAAATGGGTAATTTCATTATTGATTGACCGCTATATTCTACAGTTACTTTTAGACAATCTAGGCTGAGTCTGGGGGGGGGGGGGGGGGGGGGGGGGGGCAAAATGATCTCTATGCAATATCATTACACTTTTAAAAGGGCTTTTTTTGGGGCTCCTCTGTATCATTTCTGAGATGTCGCCGACTAGTCGAGAATGAAGCAATTACTGGGCACAGTATTGTGTTACAAATTGGTCCAGGGGATACATTCAAGGATTTGCTTAGACTAAAATAATTACCGTATAAAAAATGCATAGAATTGTTGCGGAAATCGGATATTTTGTGGCTATACTAGGAAATGCTAATAATATGTCCTGCAGCACACAGGAGAGGAGACTTCTTCTATTAAGCAATATATGAAGTCATATTTAGGCCTATAGTTCAGTTCAAGGTCAAGATCAGGGGTGGGCAAACTGCGGCCCGCGGCCCGCCAAGCACTTTCATCCAGCCCACCGAGCATTTCAATTGATTATCAGGCCCGCCGGCCAATTTTCAAAACCCAATGTGGCCCTTGAGCCAAAAAGTTTGCCTACCCCTGGTCTTGATTGTCTGTTGCTAGTCTGATCAAATATCTGGTTCTGATCAATTACAGTACTATAGGAATGTAATGTACCTATGCTACTTTTGTGTTTAACTAGCTTGCTGGCAAGAGGATTCATGCTAGGCTGAAATTAACAGTGGTAGACTTTTGCAATCTAACCATTGCAAGAACATTAATTTAATGAGAGAGAAATGGCAGCTAGGAAGCTACTGTAGCTATACACTTTGCCCAGTGCTTTAAATGTTGAGTTAGCTGCTCATGTATTAAGCTAACATTAGCACACCTTAGCACCTTTGACAACATTATATCAGGGAAAGCATCCATGGATGAAACAAATACAGACAAAACAATAATAATCTGTACACTACTAAAGACAGAATGGTATCAGAGTCAAGAGCAAAATCTGGGATGTCATGTATTGGTGTATGCAAGCTACGTCCAGTGTGATGACTCCTTCATGTTGCTCACCTTCATGCTTTTTGCTCACCTTCCTGAGAATTAAGGATAATTTCCTTCCAAAGGATAATTTCCCGAGTTTGAGCTTGTCTAATGTTTGTCTGTGGATGTTTTATCTTTCGCTATTTGGCCTGATTTCTTGGCATAGACCTAACACACTTTTCTTCCTGCAACATAAGGCAGCCTGTGTAGTGTTAGGGGGATGTGGCATGTGGATGAGGTTTTACTGATGTTGACAGGTAAACAAGTCCTCAAATGTCCTTCGTACTTTACAGCAAGGTTGACAGTCAACACTGTCAATTAAAACCACAGAATAGCCATGGCTGCAGGCATCTCACAATGTACAGTCTGGGGACGGTGGTAGCATAGTGGCTAAGGCGCCTGGGATAGCATGCAGTAGTCTGAAAGTTGTGGGTTCAATACCCGGCTTCCACCCTTGCGCCCTTGAGAAAGGCACTTAACCCTGAGTTGCCCCGGGAACAATGAAAATGTCTAGAACAGCCATTTCCAAGCTATACAAGGTGGGATGCCTAATGCCATTGAGGCTACACCAGCCAACGCCACAGTCCCGAGATAACTGACTGAACAACGTCTCAGTCACAAACATACGTTGTTATTCAGAATATAGTCTGCATAATTAGGTTCATCTCAATGGTCAAGGGTTGTTTACAATAAGATAAACTCTGTCTGTTAAACTGCAGGACAATGGAATTAGCAGCCTTTTCCATTCAACAGCCCTGCCTGAACGCAGAGTATCTCAGATTTCTCCATCCCTTTCTCTGCTATCACAAAGGTTAGCAGTGCTCTGTTCACAAAAAAAACTAAATTTCTCCTTAGAGCAGCACTTACAGAGAAACTCAATCTCTGATAAACCTGAGAATGCTGTAACGCTACCACAGGGTACTGTATGAAGACCCTACTCCTCCATTTTCTCACATTCATTCCATCCCACTGAATCTCTCCCACTCTTACTCTCTCTCTCTCTCTCTCTCTCTTTCTTCCTCTATCTCTCTCTCTCTGTGTCTCTTAAAAGCAAAATAGAACATGATGGACAAAACCTGTGACCTTCACATTCTGGTCTTGTGTCAAACTCAAGCGTCAGGCCACAGCTGCGGCTCATCTTTTCACTGCATTGTTTGTGATATACACTCCCCTCTCAGAGAACAGGTGCATCCCTGTTCAGGTTCAACAGACTTTAGATGGTTTTGTGCTTGTAGTTGCTTTGAAAAGCTCATATTGAAAGAAATGCATTTGTATGTAAATACAAAAGAATCTGGGCACCAGCAGTAGGAATCCACATGAAATATGTATGTATGTGTTACCTTTAAGATAGAAAATTGTACATCGATTACATTGGAAAACGTTGTAATGCTCATTCAACAAAGCTGCATATTAGACTGCAAGGTGCCACTGAAATACAGATATACTGTACGTCTGCACAGCAACGGAAGTTTCATGAGTTTGAATGTGATGGAAGAAAACAAACCTGGCTTCCCTCACAACTCAACTCTTTTCTTTCCTTTTGAAAAGAAAAAAAATACTCCCCCCACCCAAAAAAGGGAAAGAAATGCTCCACTCTCTTTCAGTGTGAAGAGAGGGGTGGGATAGGTTGTGGGGAGGTATGAGAGAGTGCTAGTTATTTTTGTCTGTTGCTCTCGTCACTCACGCGGCCACAGTACCAGCAGCCTGAAGTCTGGATGCAGAATTACCAACATCAAAATCCCAGTGCTGCCGCGGCACAACAAAGCACCATACAGGTTGAATACTTATGCAGAGGCAGGGAGAGAAAGGAGAGGGGTGCTCTTCACTTTCCATTCTCTGCTGCCTGTGTCATATTTTTGTGGCCTTGAAGTCTCTATAGTGCATGTCTTCTGCCTGTGGTTTTTGTTTATGGATCAGTGGTTGTTTACTATAAAGCCCCTGCAGCCTGGAGAGATGTGGGCTGAAGATGTTTTATCTCGTGTCAGAGCTTGCTTCAATTAAATTAATGGATCCATTCAGCTCCCTCTTTCCCCCCTTTCAGACACAGACAGAGAATACATTAAAAGATCTTATGCCTCAAGATGGTGCATTGCTGTATTAGCTGGGTCAGGCAGCTCACTCAGCCACTCGGCTGTGCTGCGTTTCCTCACCAAATAAGACGGAGATAATAATGTGTGTGTTATTTCTAAAAGAGCCCTCTCACATGGGCTCTGATTCCACATGAAGAATGTTAATGTTGGAAGATGTTATTGTTTCTGTCTGTTAAATATGTTTCTTCAAAATTAGCCAAATTAAATATATAAACAATATTGATTAAAAACAATCACACGTTTTTAAATTAAATATTTAAAACCTTCATTAAATGGCAAATTAATTTGTTGTAACATTACATGATAAATGTTTCTTTTGTCTTTTAATGTTTATTTAATATTTGTCTATATTTATTTGACTTATATTTGATGTGAAAATTGCAGCTTTGTGGAATCTTGTGAGATCCTCTGCTCTTTGCTTAATATAAATGTCATGCACGCAGACCCTCTGAGAGAGTTACTTGCTATGTTTAATTCAGGGAGTTGAATATGTACGCACTACGCAGCACGTTGTACTTGGTCATTGGGCACTTGGACCTTGTTGCTCTTTATGAATGGGGAATCAGTATGGCATATGTAACTCTCCACTGTAGTAAGTATTGTAACCAGGAGGTTGCCGTTCTGTCCAAGTGTAGTATCAAGTTTGCATTCACAATATACTGTATAAGCTTTATTTTTGAATGGCAAGTCTGACTAATTTGTATGCCATTTAGTCATAGACATCAATCAGAAAAAGATAATGTCATCAGACGAGACCTTCATTCTAATGCAGATATAATGGATGTCTAAGAGGATTCTAAGAGGACGTCTAAGAGGAGGTATATGCTTTTAGAAATATTTATCAATGAGGATAATTGACATAAAAATTGTCTCTTTCCAGGAACGTTGCCCATCTTAGTATGTCAAATGTCTGTTCAGTCATATATTCAGTTTGACTCTTAAAGCATTTATGCTGTCAGGTAGCATCATGACAGAATCTATGTAATTAGCCCTTATTTCCATGCCCTTGTGTTAAAAGCAAAACACTTCTCAAACTTTCAACACATTTCTGTAATCCGTTTACATTGAGATTTAAACATATGTGAAGCCTAAGGGCAAATGAAGAAAGACTAAACACACAACTAAACCTATTTTTCCTTCGGCGGTGCAAAAAAACTGCAGGAAAACAAACCCAAGGCGAGCAGCTAAAATTACTAATTGGTTTACTGATCAGTTGTACTTTGTTCGATTGATTTGCAATTAATTCTGGTTTGTGGTGCGCTGAAGACAGAGCTTGGCGCCAACCTTGGAGCCCACTGACACCCTATACTCACTAAGAGCATGGCAGGGGTAAGTATCAATATGTTGCTGTGAGGCATATCCTGGCGAGCTCAAGGGAGGGTCATCACCATCTGATAGGAGCAGGGAGTCTCCTGCACACACAAACTATACACTCTCTGGTTCACCCTTACACTTGGAAAGATGCATGGGGCTATCTGACAGACATATAAAGACTTTGTTTATCCTACCAAGCACTTACTATGGTCTAAAATATCTAGGTGCTGAGCCAAACAATGCCACATTAGACCCTATTAATATATACCATTTAGGAACATATCATTACTTCCTGAAAATAACACAAAGCAAGACGTACATTCCTTGAATCGATAAGTACCACAGATATTCATTCCATAAATAATGCAATATATTTCTGAAGTACACATGGCCATGTTACCATCATCAAAACCATATATGATACTGTACTTATTTACCTGCACACTATAAACATTTCACTGGCTTGGTTTGCCATTGCACGCTACTGTGGTGTTGTGCAATGAAAATGATCAATTTCACTTATGTTGAATCCGTGTACAAAGCAGAAAAACTATATCACACTATTGAACTCCTTTTTTGTAATGTGTGATTGAACTAAAACCCTGACCCTGAGCAAGCTAAAGCAGCCTTTTGGCACAATATTTATTCAAGAACAATAAAGCAAACTGAATTGAAGTATTTCATTAAAAGGTAACTTTAATGTAACTTCTTCTGCTTAACTTCTGTATTTATAAATGCATCTATCTATAAAGCAAGAAGCGTCTGTGTGTATGTCTGTGTGTCTGTGGCACGCATATCTCACTGACCATTTGTCAGACTGATTTCAAACTTGGCAGGTGTCTTGCTGCGGGCATGAGTAAGTGCAGTGCCAAATTTCACGTTGTTTGAATAAGAAATGCAAAAGATATCGTTAAATATATCGGTAAAAGAAGCACACATTGGCTTTCGCCGCTAGCCACTCCCCCTCCAGCACTGTACTGTAAGCTACCAGTGAGGATAGAAGCAGGGCTTTGGCAGAACTGGATCAGTGTAGGTTACACGGGTAAAAATTAAGCGAGTGCAAGATGTGTATGTCTGACCTCAACAATAAAGACCCCCTGTATACAGTTTGCTTGCATAAAATGACTGCAGATTTTGCAACAACACGGCAACACAGGTAGGCTATGCAGTGGCTCTTCAAAATTACGTAAAAAATGATGTGCAATAAACGGACACTTTGAATAGCCCAGGCTACTTTGGACTGTCTTTAGACTTTGAATAAGCAAATGACAATTCCAACTGCAAGGTCCTAAATTGAAATGAGCGATAATGGTCCCGAATTAAAGAACGTCTCAGAATGCAAAGCATAACCAGCAACAAGCAACGAGTGGCAGACAGAGTGTGATGTCACTTATATGAATAGCCCAGGCTACTTTGGATTGTCTTTAGACTTTGAATAAGCAAACGAAAATTCCAACTGCAAGATCCTAAATTGAAACGAGCGATAATGGTCCCGAATTAAAGAACGTCTCAGAATGCCACACACGCAAAGCATAACCAGTGACAAGCAACGAGTGGCAGACAGAGTATGATGTCACTTAAAGGCCACCGGAGACTGTTTTTGACTCACACCGTTGCAAATTTCATATGATGCATCATTCCACAAAATGGTTTGTTTTCTCTATCATTAAGTTATTCAATAGGCTAAACATATAGCCTTGACTCAAAACAGCTGTTAGGATTATGTCATTTTGATTTGTAAAAAAATGTCACATGCAGCCATGCTTAAATTCTGCTCACTTCACATTTATTATATTATTATATTATCTGTAGACCTATTCATATTCATGATTCATTGAATGCTGATTCATTGAATGCTTACCTGGAATTATGTTTTTCCCTACCATCCTATTTTTAAAGCAGGCCTACCTGCAGGCATGTATTTGGGCTACAGGAATAGCATGTTTGAACGGGCACTGCACTAGTCTTACAAAAGCAGAATTTAGATCACTGTGTGACCTATGAGGCACTCCTGCAGAAAAAAAGAGGGTAACACTTTACTTGACAGTAACGACATAAGAGTGACATGACACTGTCATGACACATGAACCCTAATCCTAATTTATATTCCTAATCCTAATCCTATCCCTAACTCTAACTCTAACCCTAAACCCTAATTCTAACCCTAACTTGTTATGACAAAAACCGAATGTCACTTAATAACAGAAGCGTTATGTCATAAACGTTTATGACTTGTTTATGACACATTCATGACAGTGTCATGTTACTCTTATGTCGATACTGTCAAGTAAAGTGTAACCGAAAAGAGTAGGGTTCAGAATGTGCCCCAATCATAACATTAGCCTTTCTTCATACAGCCGTAATATGAAGAGTAATATTTAGAGGATGCAAAGATACCAAGGTCTGTGACAATAATGGTCATTGGATGTATAAGAAAACAGTGATGTTAGAGCAATTGGATAGGTATATGTGATAATACATGTGATAATGCATGGCTAAGCAAAACATTCAAAAATGTAATTAATTTGTTTAGAACTTAATGATTACTGATCAACCAAATAATCAAAGCCATCATACCTGTAATAGAAATGAGAAAACTTACCAAAGGCAGTTCATATCACACCATTTGATTGGCTTGATTCTTATTATGTTTATATATGTTAAGGTAAAGGCAAAGATCCTTGATTAGCTCCGCTTTAACCCTCTCTGGTAAAGGTAGTAGAGTTCCACTTGACACTTGTTTTTTTGTTTGTTTACAGTTGTTGGAATTTGGAAATACATTGTGCGTATTTAATAAAAATAAAGTAAATAAAATGCTCTATATTGTGCGTATTTTATAAAAATAAAGTAAATAAAATGCACACTAGTAAATAAAATGCTCCGCTTTAACCCTCTCTGGTAAAGAGTTCCACTTGACACTTGTTTTTTTGTTTGTTTACAGCTGTTGGAATTTGGAAATACATTGTGCCAGGACAGTCCTCATGGTCATTCTACACCAGTATGTGTTGTTGTGAGGTTTCCACCTCATTGTTTTAGAAATATTAGAGATCTTAAGGGTCTAACCTTTTTCATTTGAGCAATCAGATTATTTTCAAAGGCATGAATCATATGATGAAATATCAGTTATATACCAAAGTTTTATAAAAAATAAAAAAAAAACAGATCTGCAAGCTGTGTACACTAACACTGAAAACAACCTGCGATTCCTGAAAAGTTTGTTTCCTATGCCTGTAGATAATGCTTGATGCTATTCTCGGGAAACTTATTTGTCTCACTTAACAATGATGGTGGTCCTCGCTTTGGCAGCATGAGAAGGAAACGGAGATAAAGGGTGGAGGTGGAGGACGGGTGGGTGGGTGATGGGGGGGGGGGGGGGGGTTGTCCTGACCACAGACGCCTTCCGAGTCCAGACTGTTAGCTTTTTAGCGCCGAGGCGCGCAGTGATCTGGTTACAGGCATGTGAATGTGAGTCCGGGCCCGCGGCTCCGTCACCACATTAGGGCCACGCCAGCGGCCTCCCCAGAGGCAGGGCCAGCAGGTTCTCTGACTCCAGCGCTCCGACAGGGGGCTATCTGTCACAGCCGTCAACCCATCCCCTACACCACCACCACCACCACCACCACCACCACCCCCCGACCCTCCCCATCCTCAACTCAAACCCCCCACCACCGCCATCACCATCTCAGGCAGTTCCACCACTTCCCTCTTCACCGGAGGCGTCCGCTTAGCTGGCGGCCCACCTGCAGACTGGTCCGTCACTCTCAGCGTCAGACGTCTGCCGGCGGTTTAGCGGGAGGGGGTTGTGTGTGTGTGTGTGTGTGTGTGGGGGTGGGGGACGGGATGCAGGTTATGAAAAAGCATTGCGGCTCAGCTGACGACGCTAGGACACGCGTGTGCTTCTCTCTCACTGTCTGTCTCGTCTCTTTTCTTCCAGACTCCCATACAGTTACCGGCATCTAACATTACACAGGCCTCTTTTCTCTTGGAGGAAATGCATTTTTTTAATTTATTTATATATTATCTTGCCTGTGATTGAGATGGTTATTGGTGCAGATATCAAGAGCAAGGTCTGTCATTTAATATGGCAGAGTTTCTGACCTAAATGCAGATTTCATGTTTGGGTGAGATAGACTGCTTTTACGGTGTCATCTCCCACTCATCCAGGAGAGGCTAAACTCCTCTAAGGCATGTTTTTCACCTCGGGTTAACTGATAGCACTTTTACTAGAGTATGAACACTCAGACGGTGTACTGAAAAATGTGCATTATCACACTTTATTATACGGCTCTTCACAATGCAAGTAGAATGCTCCATTGACTTGAATGGGATTTCCGAAAGTTCTAGCGGTCATTATTTCTTGGGAAAGGACCTCTGAAAACAAGAATGACCGCTGTCAATGGCAACGGAGTTTGTGCTTGGAACTTCATTCAAAAGTGAAAGCAGACGGTTGATCAGCTGTGTTCTAAAGAATGTTTGATTCAAGTTCAGCGTGTGGCGCGAACTATTTGTTTCTCAGCAAAAGCCACGACGAAACAGTAACAAATAAGTGTAAAGAGACATATCATGGAGTTTATTTTTTCGTTTTGGCAAGTAGCCGTATAATAAGCGGGATAATGTATAGAACGCCGGTCATCATGGGAAAATAAGTCCCTTCAGGGCGAAACAAGGTTTGCCCTGTCGGTTCGCCCTGTCGGGACTTATTTTCCCCATAATGACCGGCGTTCTATACATTATCCCTTACTTATATGCGTCCGATATTAACCTATACAGTGTGCAAAGATCCACTCGCTCTCACGCTCTCACTAGGTCTATGTGTGAAGCTTTCAAAGCCGCTTCTAATGACACCTCAAGATACCCCAACAGTATCATGTGACGAAAATCTATTGCCCCACCACTAGTAAGATTAATCACATTGTGCTCCTGTGACCCATCCTATGACCCTTGACTCAAAAGTCAAATATACCACCAAGCATTTAAGTCCCCCGCTCAAATAAATCTCTGGCACAAATAAAAGGCCACAACATTCTATTGATATTGGTATTGATTCATGTGCGCCAAATTAGTGACCACTGAGGAGCCTAATTTGAAGCACACCCGCTGTCCATTCCTGGTCAGGGAAGCATTGCATTAACATCTTTTCAATTACAGTGACATATTGCTAATGATGTGATCTATTGAAACACGGCCATATAAATAGATAAATAAATAAATGTCTGGGATTGTAATTGAATGGTTCGGATTCAGGGGTCATCTGGGTGTACATTTGGAATGAGTCATTTGATCTTAAAGGATAATCAGTTACATGGGCCATCTTAATCTCTATGGTTTTTTGCATGTTTAGGACAGTTCTCTTTTATTTGTACGTAGTTCAATATGCTATATATGTGGATCATGCTATTGTACATGGGCAACCAATGATTTGGTTTCAATTATGTTATGGACGTTATGCCTTTTCTATAAATTGGTGAACTTTTTATCGTTTGGTGTGTTGGGTTGCTTTTATACAAGGCCTACATTGATTCTCTTCTTCATTCACCAGGGTGAATAAACCATATAAAGACATTATGTGTGTTCTGCATGTCTTGAATGAATTCTTTATATGAAGGCAGAGTTATTGTGAGGACCAGCTCTTTTTCAACAGCTATTCAGTAAATAATGCGAACATCTCCTCATTCAACCATCCGAGGTCACAAAGATGAAGGACACTCTAGTTTCCATACAGTCAGGTTCACCTGATACTTTAGATCCATATGAACATTTCTCTCAGTCAGTGATGAATGTACATAATGTACATTACCTCCACAAGACAACGGCAACAGACGAAGGCAGGTATCAAATCAATACAGACTGTCAGTGAGACCAGTTGAACACAGGCCCTGCACTCTACTCCTGGGGTAGCCAAATGATTTCCTCTGTCAGGTCCTAATGTCATACTTCATGCATCACTTCAGACGGTCTGTACGAGCAGACAGCCTCACAGTATTAAGACTGATTTATTGGCTTTTGGGAAGGGGGGCAGAATAAATCCCCCCCCCCACCACCACCACCACTACCACCACCCGCCTCGAAACAAGGCAAGAATCCAGGCTTTGTCTCTTGGAAAGCTCAGACAGCGTACAACACAATGGAATGGCTGGTTGCTAGGCACTGAAAGCGACATGGCCATTAAGAAACTGATATAGTTTTGCTTCCTGCCATAAAAACTGTAATTAGAAATTAATCAAAGGCTGTATTGGTGCATCTGTACCCCACGACTCGGTTGTTAGGCTTTTCATTCACTCGCTTTCGCTCTTGCTTGTGTGTGTGTGTGAATGTTTGATTGTGTGTGTGTGTGTAGTACCTATATACCATCTTTTCGTCTTTGAAAAAAATCCTTTTAATCAACCCAAAGTGTGTTTGTGTGTGTGTGTGTGTTAGTGTGTGTGTGTGTGTGTGTGTGTGTGTGTGTGTGTCTGTGTGTGTGTGTGTGTGTGTGTGTGTGTGTGTGCAGTATGTGTGTAAGTGTGTGTGTGTGAAAATGTGTGTAAATATTACTTATTATTACGTAGCAAGAAAACAAATGAATCAATGTCACAATCAGGTAAATGGCAACTATAATATCAATAATATCAGAGTGAATATATTGTTTTAATGTTTCATTTTGGTCAAGGGTTTTATGTTTTGGATCATTGAGAACTACATTGGCATAGGAGAAGCTTCATCTACAGTATGAGGCCTTGTTTGGCACAGGTCAAATGCCCAATCGGAATAATCACATTCATTGTACAGTGGGGATGACCAGACTTTGACAGCTGAATCTCAATGTAGCTTATTTTACCTCTCAAAAGCCCTGAATAGTCAACAAGACATACACATGAAACAATGCCTTTTTCTTCTCTTCACAGAGAAAAAGAAGGAGAGGGGAAAAATAAGAAAATTGTCCTGATTTCAGTCCCCTGGCCTTCACCCGAAAATGACTTCATTGTGTGAAAATGGCGTTATTTTGGGGCACCTCTCCTCATCCAATGGTATTTTGTGTGCTTTGAAGAGGGTCAGGGCTCATGTATATCCACACAGGAGCAAATTACAGTACTTTTCCTTCATTATGCCTCACCAATTTAAAGTCAAATTAGATCAAGAGTGTGGCATCTGTCTACACAGACACAAACATGAAAGTTGGGCTTATGTGTACATCAACCATGAATTAGTTACAGGTTAATAAAGCAGACGCCGTGCATTATATGCACATGCATAATGGTTACTAACATGTTAATAACACTTTGATAAAAGCAACTCTGTCAATACCTGTCATTAGCACACTAGTAAATAAAAGTCTACAATGACAGTGACAGGGCCCACCGTAATATTTCATAGATTATCTTTTGACAGATAGATAGATAGATAGATAGATAGATAGATAGATAGATAGATAGATAGATAGATAGATAGATAGATAGATACTTTATTGATCCCCAAGGGGAAATTCAAGAGACTGCATTCCTTGAATGCCTAAAACAGTCCATCCTATAGAACGCTAGTATGATTTTTACTCAGGCTGTGATTATGAATGTGTACACACAATATTGACAGGTCATGTTGTGAGAGGTTAAGAATATTCTGCATACTTGTTTGATCCACTGCTAACAGACTGGGGTTAATTCCCTCCTGCTAATTGCAGCAACTTAGGTGGTTTTGTCTTCAGGTGGAAAATTATCTAGTTTTGGTGCACTATGTGCCAGATGTTATTTGAGTCTCTCTCTCTCTCTCTTGCTCTGTGTGTGTGTTTGCCTGTGTGTGTAGGCCTACTTGGTCTGCATCTTGAAAGTAATTGGTTTCTGTTTCCTTAATTAGCCCCTGACCAAAATGTCAGGAGTCAGTCAGTGTTGCATCGGTTGTTTGTTAACCTGAGCAAACAAAAGGGAAGCCAATATGCCATCTTCTGTTAATGATAACCTCTGACCAGGAAGTGAACCGATATAACCTCAGGTTTGAGATGTTGCACTCTTTTATTTAATTCCTATCTCATTAAATCTTAAAGGGACACCAGGCAACGTTTTCGTGTTAATTACTCATCTTCGTAAGTCGGTATATGGTTAAATGACTCATTACAGGGCGAATAAAGACTCTCTCGCCCGCCCCTACTGCCTGTAGGAAGAATATCCCGCTTCAGTGTATCGTACCCGTCGACCGAAGCAGGATCAGTTTACATCCAGCACAGAGGCAGGCTAACGAAACGCTAGCGATTGTTGCAATGGCAGAGCCAGCTAAGAAGCAGCGAAAACCCTTGACGGAAGATGCAAAGAAAAGGAAAAGAGCTTCAGACCAAGCGAGGGGGAGTTTCGTAGAGAAAAAGCATCAAGCTTGCCTGGTGTCCCTTTAAGTCGGGGAGCAGTGCAATGGCTATTGAATAAGTCTTGAGGTAATTTTTGGACTTCTTCATATTCACAACAACTTACTAGTACAACATCTCCATGAAAATATGTGAGTAGATTGTCAATTCTCACTCTGAATTAAGAATAGCTTTTCTGTTCCCACCCACCCATGACTTGAGACAAGTACTCTTCATCAACTTCCACTCAGAACTCCACCTTCAAAAGCTATTTGATTGGTTGAGAGATTTCGGCATTAGCACATTCATCCTTATCATCAATATTTAAGCCAAAACTTCCCTTGCCACGCCAATACACAAATACTACACTATTTACACTCGTCATGGCAATTCCCTTTTTTCTATAGACTGTAGACAATAGTGAGCAACAAAAGCAGTGGTATGCTTCCGAGCAATAACTTTCTCTCTCCTGGACCACCGAATGGTACAGTTGCACCAGTACTAGCAGTCTACTGTAATAAGACAACCCTGATAACCTGAGTCACATAATTAGCCCAAATCGACCACCAGTTAGCAAAATATGCTTTCAACTTAACATCAGAAAATTATATTTTAAAGGATATATAAAGATAGTTTTACCCGTTCCAAAGAAATTGATGTTTTTGATCCTTAGTCATGATATGGGATGATGTTTACAAAGCGCAGCTTCTTAAACTCCAAACATGCTGCTATTTGTTGCAGTCATTACAAAATAAAAGTTGAGTGCACTCTGTCAGGTATAGATTGTCTGTCCACTATTTCGCTCTACAACAGAGACACTTAAAGAGAGCTTTTCCCAATAATAACCACAATGAGATGGTACAAGACAAGGCCATATCAGTTTGTCTCTTTATACTACTCTTAAACGAGCCATTGAAATGGCATCTCATTTTCTAATCTTTGGGCACCTCCTTGTGAAAACCATTACAGTAGCTGCCATGTCTGAAAATAGGTAAATGCACACCACTGTCAAGTGCCCCCATCACCAAAGGAGGTGTGCCCTTGACATGCCACACTTATCCACTGTTTTCACTCTCCTCTCCCAATGCAACAGCACACAAATCAAATACCTCCAAGGTTTTGTCACAGTCAAATAATACTGTTGAAGATACCTGTCTGTAATGAAGTCACAGGCAGAAATTATATTGAGTATTCACTCAACATTAACTATGCATAGAGAAATGGTCTTAATTTCCTTTTGATGTTGGGAAATTCACACAAGTAATTACATTCACCTGGATGACTACAGCATCTTCAAGTGTTGGCTATGTATTTTTTTTGTTTTCATATTGAAGTTTACAAAGTCTTTATCAGTGTCTAATTAGGGTTGAAACATGATGGATGTGCCACGCTGTGCTTGGGTACTGGGTAGCACATGAGGCATTTCACATCTCGCAATCACAAAAAAAATGTAAACAGTTCTGCCCCCTTTCTTATCCACCAGTCACCAATTAATCTTCAATTCTGTTTGCCTGATAACTGGAATATTTATCAAAACAAAAGAAATGCTTGCTCCCTCTTACATATTTGCTGAAACAAACACTCTGCTTCACAGGTGCGATTGTTATCCATTTGTGTCCGTGGTAAAATATTTTTCCCGTGCCATGGCAGCACCGATTACCCCTATCAGAGGGCAAAGTGACACGACAGAAAAGGCACAATTTCTGCCACAAGTTTTAAAAGTGACTGCTCCAGGCAATATGCTCACTGGGCTCACTGTCTAACAAAGGGACAAGGCAGACAAGGGGGCCCCAGGGTCTCAGGAGGGGAAACTGCCCCACTGCCAGTCAGCAGGCAGGGCTGCGTAGCCACTGTGTGAGGTGGTGCTCTGACGGTACCTACTCTACCAGAACCGCAAGACCTGAAACCCGCCTTGAGAGAAAAGCCGCGGCCGTAACGTGGGAAACAAACGCTGCCTTTGTGCTAGTCCCTGCATTAGGCTGACAGTGATAAGGAGATAATGCAAGTGGTGGCACAGTGAGGCATGCTAGCTTTGAATTAAATTAGCCTGAGAGTGTGCTACTCATTGATTTCTACAGACAGGCACTTTTTGAAGCTCTAATCTGTGGGAGCCTTATTCAATTGTTAGCAAATTTTCCTTTTGTTCTAAGCTTTCATTGCACTTTCGGCTATTTGATCCATGTAATGCAAAGGTTGGAAAAAAATGTGTGAGGAATGGCTCCACTACAATGATGACATTACGGAGAGACAATACTGAGTTCATAAACATAAATGATTTCTAATCAGCACTCTCCTTATTCACAGATCCATTATGTCTCCCATAGATGTGGAAAACCTGAATTAGGACTGGGTCATTGAGATGCTTTAACGGATAGCATAGTTGGGGTAAGACTGCCCTCTGGTGTAGGCTGGGCTCAAGGGACTGACCCAGGTCCCTGGCACGGCCAGAGGCGACCTGATGCGCAGGATCAATTAAAAGCCTTGCGACCCCGATCTTCAGTGGACCCGCACACTGCAACTGACAGTCTATATAGACTAGGATATGAGAGGTACATTACATGTGTAACAAATAACAGGGAGGACTGATCCGGGTCACTGTACATCACTAATGCTTGTGTATAGTATAATGGTGAAAAATCTCAATGTAATATAAATTCATGACAGAAATGCTGTTTTTTATTTTGTCATTGAGAGGATGTCAAATTTAGAGACTTACGATGTAATTCCTTTGGTGTCATTGTTCAGTCATTTAGAGCTGGCCTAGTGGCCTCACTGGACCATTCAATGTCTCTAAAACAAGACTGGGGGGAAATTGCTGATGTAAAATTACTAACATTTGGCAAAAATGTTATGTTAATATTTTTTTAATTCAATATATTTAGAATGCCACAGTAACATTTGAAGATAAATTATTTCTTCAAAAATTGTACTACATGTACTATTTATATTTCCCATCCTTTTGTCATTAATTTTGTGAGGCATAGCCCAATAATCTAGTTAGCCCTTAATTGTGTGGTGGGGTCCGTGAAGTCAGGCTGCTGAGAGGCAAATGTACTCACTCCATGCCTTTAATCAGCCACAAGGCAAAACAAAGGGACGGCCGCACCATGCTACTCATAATCACTCCTTAATAAGAATAATTAAATCCATTAGCAGGAAAGAATGACAGTCAACATTACAGTACAGAAACAAACTATGGCCCCCCTCCACCACCCCAACACACCACCACCACCACATTCTAAAATCTTATGATCAAAAAGAAGACAAAGAAAAAGTAGCTGACTGGAAATAATAATGCCAAAAGATGACAACATCAATAATTGCAGCTGGTTATTTTATGCCATTCAGATCATTAAAACCTTCGATTGCATTTGAGAGTTGAAGGAAGGTGCTTATTGGGTTCCTTTTGTGGCTGCCCTGACCAAAGCAAGGGTCAGCCCAGAGAGGGACAGAGATGGAGCATCTGGGCTCAAGAGAATAATTCTCGACATGAGGAACAAAAGCAGATTAGGGTGTGAAAAAGCTTAGTTCATAATAACCGCTTAAAGCTGGATCCCCAAGTGTGAATTATATGAATAAATAATAGTGTCACGGAAGGCATGTCTGTGTGTGGAAAGGAGAACATCGGCAGAGGAAAAATACAAATAGCTTGACATGAATCATTGTGTGCTGAAAAATCAATCTTTCATATGGCTGCACCTATAATGTATAGGTTTTATCCCAAATGATTTAGCTTAATTGAACTTCCACTTTTCTGGAAAGAATTGTTTATTCCATACAGACTGGATCAAAATCAATTGTAAGGTGTACCAACTTGTGACACCATCCATTGCCAAACAAGGACATGGGACAGGTCACCTTGTCCGACTGATCTTTGTACAATCAAAGCAACCTCCCTTGGCAAAGAAACAGGATACATTAGCACACCCAAAATATGTTGCTGACGGCAATAAGAAATGGAGCTAAACATGTCGACTTCCTAAAACAGGATTGTAGGTTGGTGAAGGGTTTAATGCATGTCTTACCGACCAATTGCTAACCACAAATGTAGAAACGTATAGCTCACAGTTTACATGTAGGCTTATGAAGCATTTTGTGAAAATGGCATTGAGTAGTGGCAAGACTGTACCAAAGATTCAACACCACTGACCTTTTCAATTTAACTTGACATCATTTCAATGCTAGTGAAATAAAATCCTCAGAAAAGTTATTAATCATAAAAGGTATGGCAGTCATAAAATCTAAAACAATTTTCTTTCAGTTTTTCATAATTGGCTTGAAGACACGTTGTTGATTCTTACTATGAGCATCATAAAATAAACATTTATTAAGTATTTATAATGCCTCATAACAATTGGTATAATAAAGCTTCTTTTCTCTATACATACAGTAAAGGCCTTTGCCTTTACATAAAATGTTTATTATTCACCCATATACAATTTTATACAAGTTTTCAAAATAACGTGAAGATGTGATACTTCAAGCTAAAAGGGCTTCGACTACAACATTGAAGTAGTTCATCGAGTGTTGAGTGTGGACTATTTATACGTAAACATAAAATACATATTACGTCAGTCATGATGTCTTGTGAAGACATGTATGAATGTAATACTTTATGGACTAGGTACATGTTACTGACATAACATGCATATTTGCTAATCTTGTATATTTACCTGCACTTTCTTAATTTTTCCTTAATTCTACATTTCCAAAATATCCTTCTAATTCCCAGTCTAACTTTACTTTCCTATGCCGGCCTCTTTGGAAGTTATGTTTCGCCAGGGCCTCTGTACAAATCAAACATGAAGCATGCAAGATCAATGATATCACTGGCATTTTCATGATCAGATCAATTCAAGTGTATGTTCCTTAGGTCAACAGACCAGGATCAAAATACAAGACTGTTTTACATTTTGGAGACAAAAATCATGCCTATGTTCACATAATCCATACCCAGTATAATTTTCCTCCAGTCTAATTTGTGACTGTGGCAGCCAGCTTTTAGAGACAATGTCTTTGTAATCATATCAAATTGATCCAATGTTGCTCTCTCAGGCTTGCATTTGATGTTTCCCCCTTCATTCCCCCCTTCTGTGAATAATACACCTCATATCAATGATCCTTATCCCGGACAAAATCCCCAGAAAAAAAAATATATGAAAAGAAAACAAACCTGGCCTATCAAGACATACTAGGCCTGGGGTGGGCATGGAATTATTCAATTGTCCAACAAAACACTGTGTCATTTGGTGGTACTTCAGGTATCAGAGCAAAGACACAATCTGTACTGAATTGCAGAGACTCCCAGTGCATTCAAGAGGTCTTCATTACAGCCAGGGGCTTGAAGACTCTCCAGAGCCGGAGCGGTAATAAGCCCAGGAGCTGGCCCTTCAGCCACAGGAAGTCCCTTTGTGGGCTAGAGACAGTTCTGCAGTGGGGTGGTGGGGTGGGGCTGTGAATGCCTGCTCCCCTTTTAGACACTTCACTGTTCCTCCACTGTCAGCTATGAATGATTCCCCTTTATGGCCAGCATGAACGATACATTATAAGTGGCCCCTGTACCCCCTGGGGTTGTATTTTACTTAAATAAAATTGCACAAAAAATATATATATAAAAAAACAAATCAACAGGCTAAAGGGAAGGGAACGACAGTTGTATCGGTCACTAAGGGTGAGTATTGCTGTGAGCTTGTCATTCTTCTGGGCCGTCCTTCACAGATCAGTGGGTTTCTGGGGTGAGAGGAGGGATGAGAGTCACAGTGGACTTCCCCCATCCACTACTTACTCTTCCCCTCCTCTCCACTCTTCTTCTCTCCTCTCCACTCTTCCCCTCTCCTCTCCACTCTTCCCCTCTCCTCTCCTCTTATCTCCTCCCCTCCCCTCTCTTCCCCTCTCCTCTCCACTTTTCTCCTCTCCTCTCCACTCTTCTTCTCTCCTCCTCTCTCCTCTCCACTCTTCCCCTTCCTGTACTCTCCTCTATTTCTCTTCCCTCTCATCCCCTGTTTCCTTTCTCAGTCACTGTGATATGCCACTGCAGGTGAGGGACTCCTCCGAAGCCATATGGTGGCAAAGGGCACTGACTCTTCCCTAAGGTCTTGTCAGCCTTAGCCACAATCTATTGTCGGGCGCTGTTGGTGTAAGCCGATACTCTCAGTGAACAGGCCAACAGAGGCAGCCTGGTCCGTAGCATCAGGAGGGAGCAGATTGCTGTGGCTGTCTCGTGCTTCTCACAGAGATAAATGTAAATGACAGCAGCCAATTGACGCTGCCAGCTTTTCACACTATTAAAATTGAATTGTCAGTGCCTGTGAGTGGGTATTTCAAATACATTTTCATGCCTGTGTGTGTTGTTGTTAAAAGCTTCCTGTTGTTTGGAAAAGAGAGGCTTGTTCTAAATACAGTTATATACTTTATTTTAAAATGAGGCACAGGACCGAGCCAGAGAAATAGTTATTAACACAAATTACTATGTCATTTAACAGTTATTAAACTGTAACATCGAAATTTGTCAAATTTGATAAAAACAATATTTTTTTCTCCGTTGTCCATCTCAGAGAAACAGTTCCTCACATACACTACAAAAGCACACAGTGCTAATGACACAGTGGGCAAGTCCATGCAAAACCGTCACGTCCATAACGCCAACTAAATACCATGGCATTGTGTTGCCGTTATGGACGTGACAGCTTTGCTAAGATACTATAAGTGAGATGAACCAAAAGAGAAGGATTTCAAATGTAGTTTGTAATTTTGCATTGGAAAACAATTGTAAATGCATGAACGTCTGAATCCTGTTTCTGCACTAGTCCTTACCCTAACTGCGTGCTTTGGTATTCTCCACTGCATATGACTGAAAGCTCAATGCTGGACAGAGAAAGCTGGAATCATAGAAGCAAGCACAAAAAAATGCATTGCTAACGCATTTCTAGCAAAGGTTACTGGAGAGGTTTAATAACAGTATAAAAAAAAAGGTCATGACATCAGCCAAACCAATCGCTGGAGTGAAAAACCATCTACATATTGGCTATCTGCAGAATATGAGAATAACATTGTGAGATTTCAATCTTTCCTTTACTAATTCCTGCGAATGTGTACAGACTGACTGAGTGATTGTCTTCATTTTTTTCAAGATCTGTTGTAATAACAAAATGGCTTTCAGGGTATGAGATGGAAATCAAATAAATCACATATACAAGACACTTCCAGTGGGCCATCAAGTTATGAAGGAATAATCCATTCCATGAAGTTCATCCCAAAATGAAAAATTCATCCCCTCACCACACCACATATCCTTTGCAGACTCTCCCTTTGATGTGATCATTTCAGCGGGACACATTCGGAAATAATCAGTCATAATTCTAGGATTAAGGCGTCAAATTAAAGAGGAACACTTAGGTTAACCAGGGGAGATCTCACTGTGACTGATAATCAGAACACCCCCCAGACAGAGGAGGACTCGGCTCAGACTCGGCCCCGATGCGGCTCAGATCCAGCTCACCCACAACACTGAGCGATCCACCATCTTTACAACCAAGTCAACTGCAACTGCAATCCATTATGATGCAATCCAATGCAAAGCATAATAATAATAAATAAATGAATTAGCTCACTGTTTTTTTTGGTCTTTTGACTTTTACATTCGCTTGGCCATTTCACTTTATTTATTTTTTTGCAAAGAGTAAACAAAAGAAAGATATAAAAAATAACAAAATAACAGAAGGAAAAGTGGCTTAGGGTTCGGCGTAAGCCCTGGGAGTGTGCCTAAAACAGAGCTGGGGATCTCTGTCGATATGCTTTCCTTCAGGGTCTCCTGGGTATACTGTTTTCACACAAGCCCAGCTTTGGCACCTAGCAAAATTCCCAAGGCCAGTGGATACACAGGACTGTTAAAAGGTCAATGAGAATGAAGATATTGAGTGTTAGGTGGGAGGGGAGTGTAGGGGTATTCATCTGAAACAAACAGCAAGTCTCCATTTTATTTGTACTGTTAATATCAATTTTGCATTTGTACTGTATATGTATTGCATATGCAGCCACCCTGATTGTGTGTATGTGTGTGTGTGTGTGTGTGTGTGTGTGTGTGTGTGTGTGTGTGTGTGTTTGTGTGTGTGTGAGAGAGAGAGAGAGAGAGAGAGAGAGAGAGAGACTCAGAGGGAGAGAGAATTTAATCAAATAAATTGAATTGAAAGGTGTTAAATCCCAGTTAAAACATAACATAATCTTAGATCCCTCTCTGCTGTGTGACTTTCCTTCATTTCATTTGAATGGCTCTATGATAATTTATTATTCGCCAACAAACTCACACAAACACACACACACACAAACACACACAGACACATACATACACACATACACACACACACAAACAGAGCTATAAACATACACTCAAGAATAAACCACTGAGAAAAAAATACTTGCACAAACATTCACACATCCCCCCCCCCCACACACACACACACAGTAAGAACCCGAGGACCACATAAAAACCCAGCGGCACAGCATTCAGTAGCAGCTGTCAGTCACGGCAAACCACAGAAGTCTATTTGACAGTAATATTTTGCTCAGCGTGACACCTCATTTATTCACAGTAATCATAATTTCTTTTACACACCCTTTCCTTTGCACACCAGGCTTCATCCTGACAAAAGCCCTCCCCACCTGCACACCCCCCCCCCCCCCCTTCCTATTCCACCTCCTTCACTCCCCACGCCATCATTTCTTATCTGGGTGAAGCCGCTCCGTTTGGGTCAGTGCCTTGCATTCCGGGGCCGTGATGTTGGTGGGGGACTGCTGCAGGAATTTACATCTCTCAGCGCACGTTTTTCCCCTCCATTTGTTAGACTGCCAGGTCAGTGCACGTCCCGACTGTCAGGGCTGCTGGTTGGTGTGTGTGTGTGTGTATGTGTGTGTGTATGTGTAAGGTGTGGGGTGTGGTGTGTGTGTGTGTGTGTGTGTGGGGGGGGGGGGGGGTAATGGCTCCTGCTCTGCCTACCCTTCATTACACACTCAGTGGCTCTGACCTTGCGAGGAGGCTTTCTCGTGTCTGGCAGCCACAACCGCCAGCCGGCCTCTGCCCGGCTGACACAGGGTCCGGCTCCGGTCCACCGTCAGCTCCTGGGTCTGAGCTCCAACCTCCAGCCTTCAACTCTTCGTCTTTGCATATGCCTATACTTCCACTGAACAGCCATGGACAACCAGGCCGGTTTTATTTAAAATAAAATAAAATACCTCTCTTTTTATGAATCCTTAAAGTGCTGTCTTTGTCACAATTTCAAAATGGTTCAGAAAAGATAAAAACTAACTATAGGGAAATGCTTGTGCTGCAAATTATAATTTTCTAAATATGTTTTTGAAAATTGTTGAAATAAACAAATACAATAAATGTAAAACAAACATTATTATCTCATGGTAATCCATGTGTAATATGGCAGTTCAATCTTTTAAATGGGTTAAAACCTTTGATAAGAGTTCCAGTTATCAAAGTAATCTAGACATGATGGCGTTATCTGACAGACATGTTCCTCTCTGCTTTCATCTTCGCATTGGTGACATACTGTAGGTAACCACATGTCCTCAGTAATCACATACTACATATGGCTTGTAATGGTTTACGGTGGAACACTATCTGTTCATATGCTCATTTTGTAAGCGCTTGTGCATTTTGAGGTTTTATGGACGCACTAAAAGCCCCTGGCAGGTAACGCAACGGCAGTGGTGAGCCTCCGCCTGAGGCGGACTCAGTCGCAGTAGTACATTAGGCCCCTCTGCTCTTAACCTTAGTCAATAACAGAAATATTAGCTTGGTATGTTAATGCTTTTGAGGTTTCCATGGTGGCAGCACTCTCCTGCAAAGCACAACAAAAGGGATGATAAAATGGCCATACCACCATAACGGAAGCCTCTTAGCAAAAAAAAGAAAGAAAAGAAGAAAAAGAGAAAAAAAAGTACAGGGAATATTCAACCCACCAAGACCACAACATCTCTCTCTCTCTCTCTCCATCACAAGTAAACACACACACACACACACACACACACACACACACACACAGCTCACATTAGATGGACATACTGTGAGTGATTTCCCATCAATCCGTTGCTATAATAACTTGTAGTTGGATTCCCTACAAGCTACTGTACAGCAGGATACAGAGCTATGAATGGCTTGTTTTTTGGAACAGCAGCATTAATAGAGGCCAAAAGAGAGAAAAGAGAGAGAAGGACAGAGGGAGAAAGAAAGAAAGAAAGAAAGAAAGAAAGAAAGAAAGAAAGAAAGAAAGAAAGAAAAAGAAAGAAAGAAAGAAAGAAAGGAAAAAAGAAACAGAGGGGAGCGGAGAGCAGGCTGTGGACTGCTACAGGCTTTTACTGGCATGGCGCGCTGCACCTCTCCTTCGCGTCCTAATAGCTGTGATCAAATGGGAGCGGGCGGGGAGAGACCGCTGCAGGAAGAATGGCTCCGGGACGCGTTACACCAATTGGACATCCCCGCACTGTTATTACGCCGCTGTGCAGCTTTTCTGTGCATTCACCGCAATTAGAGTCACTTCAAGAGCTGCAAGACTGGCTGTCAGGGGCTCGCCACATACACATGCACAACCCCCCCCACCCACCCCCCCACCCCACAACACACACACACACACACACACACACACACACACACACACACACACACACACACACCAGCCTATGATTTAAGCAGGAGCGATGGGCGTTGCCGAAATCCCTCGGCATGGGTATGGCCTGGCATAGCGGTCAAAGGCTGTGGGCAGTCAGCAACAAAACATTCACGCTGTGCGCCCCACAAAAGGCATGCTGGCATCTGGTTTTTGAGGTACACTACTTCACATCCGACGGAGGAAAGAGAGGATGACAAGCAGGGAAGTGGGCAAAGAGGAGGGTGAGGAAGATGGGGGGGGGGGGGTGCTGTAATAACTGTTCTTTGCATGTCCACTCTCCCTCCACATAAGGATTCCCATCTCACGCCTCAGATCAAATATTCAGATAAGCTTGCAGTCATATTTATTCATTCTTCACCATCGCTTTTTAAAAATCAAAAGGTCAATTTTTCAAACAAGCACGGGAAAACTTCTGAACAACTTGCCAGGGAAAATTACATTTTTTTGAAAGTTCAAATGTATCAACCGCTGCGTCCGTATGAAACGGTCCACGGAGCAGCTCCCTGGAATACTAATGGTGGTGCTGGCCGTGGGTTGGTGGGCTGGAACACTAATGGTGGTGCTGGCCGTGGGTTGGTGGGCTGCCCATTAGCCGTCGCTCTACGCTCAGTTTCGCTCATTAGCAATAACCCCTGTCTGGCCTGGGAACCACAGAGACCTTTAGACGTCTAATATTCTTTTCTTCCCCTTCTCTCCTCCTCCATTCTTAATGATTGAGAGAGCGGTTCACAGGAACAAGAGAGAGAGAGAGAAAGAGAGAGAGAGGGAGAAAGGGAGGGAGAAATTGAGAGAGAAAGAGAGAGAGAGAGAGAGAGAGAGAGAGAGAGAGAGAGAGCAGTTGATTAATGATCTGGAAACACTTTCCCTTTTCAGCTGATTAAATAAAATTGACTGCATTTTTACATTTTGTAATAAAGTGACCCCACAGTGCCTGGGGGGTGGGGGTGTGGATGGGGATGGGGATGGGGGGGGTGGTGGTCGGTGGTGGTGATGGTGCACGAGGGGGGTGGGGGGTGACTGGAGATGAAGAGGAGCATGTTCAGTGTTGCGGCGTGGACGATGTGTTTTTGCCAAGCGGTGCTGAAAAGGCAGTCTTCTCAAGCAGAAGGCAGGAAGAAAAAGGGCAAAAAAAAGAAAGAAAACACACTCTGTCACCGTTGGCTGACACACGCTCACACACGCTCACACACGCTCACACTGCTGGTCATTGGCAGAGAGCTACTTTGGCACCGGGGCCCAAAGAATAACTTTTCTTTCAATTTCCTGCCGACAGTGATTGAGCACTTGCCATCGCCTGCCGCTCTCTTCTGAAATGTGTGCTGGTAGGAAAAGAAAGAAAGAAAGAAATGGAATGAGCCTACTACAAGAATGCTGAGGCTTTGATGGGCATCGCCAGCCTGGGTTGGTACTGTAGCATTGTAGCAGCTTGATGCGTGCCACTCAGCTAAGAGCATGGATGCAGAAACAGCCTTTTAAAACCCAGGCAGGTGGAGACATGGTCCATGCGGGCGCATTTAACATTTACTCCACTCCACTTTCGCTTGTAGATCCGACACATGAAAAGGGCACACAGAATGGAGAGGAGAGAAAAGCTCTGGGCTTCTAAAAACCAGTAGATCCTACAGTGGCAGACTGGGTGAGTTTATTAAAGAAATGGGACACATCCAGTGTGTAGGACATACAGGAGAAATTGGTTTTGGGAGAGGTCATGCTGAAATATCAAATCAAATCAAATCAAATCTCAACCTGATCTTTTTTCTTTTCTTTCTTTGAACTCATAGTTGAAAAGTGGTCCACTGAATCTCAATCTCAAATGGATACTTCCACTGACATATGACTGTTCTTATCATATCTTCTTTATGCCAGCTTTATAGCCTCTGTTATCTGGCGTATGAAAAAAGACACAAAGAGCAAAAGAGAGAGCAAGAGAATGAGAAAGAGAGAGAGAGAGAGAGAGAAACAGCTTCGCTGTATGGCTTCAGTAGGAGCCTGCTCTCCTCTCCTCTCCTCTTAGCCACATGATAATTACCCTCCTTCCTGGCAGCATCGATCAAGCTCGGTGCAGATCGTTGCACTTTTAGAGAAGGTCTCTCTTCATCAACATCAAACCCATTTGAGCAGAAAAACTGCAGTGTCCAAATGATGTTTACACTTCTGCCCTGATGTCTCTACTTAGTGATATACCCAGTGTACCAGGCATACTTCCCTCGCCATGCTGGGGGCAAATTAATGATCCATTGCTACAGGGGTCCAATAACATTAGGTGCCATTTATAGAAATCTAAACAGCCTCAACTGGAACACTGACATTTTTTTAAAGGTTAACCGTTTAGGAACTGAAAAACAACAAATGAATAAATATAGTGAAAACATAGATGGTAGTACAGATGGCTGTACTAAAATGTAACAATCAGTAAGTAAATGCAAAATGTTCAAAATGCAAAAATGTTATGTGCACTGCAAAACCAATAGGAGATAAAAGATGCTCATTCACACAAATAGCTATCTGTTTACTCCAGTGGATTGAAGCAGAGCGATTACACAGATACACCATTGGCATACATTAGGTAATAACACATCAACTAAAAGATGAAAACATGCACAACACTGCCATGTATGCAGGATTACAAATAGTCACTATCCCAAAACCATAGCCATTTCTTAAATATTTAACTGTAAATGAAGTCTAATTCTCATTTTGACAGACGTTAGGTACATCTAAACATGGGTCACAAAAAAACTCACTCACTCATACAAACAAATCATTAGACATCAACAGTAGGCCATATTAGACTAATATGTATTGATATGATATGGAATTAATTAATAGGATATGGAATTAATTAAAATATTCAAAAAAAATATATAAATGTTTTTCTTTTTTTATTTTCTTGGAGTTAAATACAAGATTCATCTGCTGTAGATGTTATCTTTTTGTTGACTAATTCAGGTTCCTGATTGACAGCTGATGAATGTTGTTCTTTTGAACAGTGATAAGCATTTTCGTGGTTCATAAAAAAATGAAAAAAAAAAACGAATTACTTGAGGAACACAAAGTTTGTGTGGGTGATTGTGTGTGTGTGTGTGTGTGTGTGTGTGTGTGTGTGTGTGTGTGTCCTGTGTTGAACCCATACGCACACCTGTCCAGGCGTTTCAGTGTTTGAGTTTGCTTCAGGAAAAGCCCGGTAACGCTGCGAGACGAGGGAATGTCGCCCCTCTTAGCAGGAAGGTGCTACGCCACCACGTCACTTAATGGCATCCTGACAAACAGCTGCTTGTCCTCTGACAAATATTTATTCACCATGGAAACCTGACATCACCTCATCTTATCGCTGTATAAACAGCTTATCTAAACACCTTTAGCATGACCTGCAGTGGTGGCGCAGGCCACGGAGTAAGAGAATGACTGCTTTTAGCCCCCCCCCCCCCGCCCTCCTCAGAAAGTAATGAAGCATACTGGGACATAATGGGTACAGAACGGCTGTGTTGAGAAGCACATGGTAGGCTATGATGTCCTCCACAGCTGCAGCAGGTGGATTTGGACCTGAAGACATTTAATCACATTTTCTCTGGTCCCTGCTGTTTTTTTTTATTCAACTTCAAGATTACATAACTAATGCTGTAAGCACCCTACAGCAATACACTCATATTCTTGAGTTCCTAAAAATAAAAATGATAAAATGTTCTTAAATATCATGATATTATCTTGTTGATGCTCACAGCTACCAATTTGTCATCAGTACCACATACACTACACAGAAGGTGTCAAGAAAGACGCCCCTACACACACACACACACACACACACACACACACACACACACTGACATGAAACACACACACAAACACACACACACAGACACGACACACACACACACACAAGCACACACACCCAAACACTCCCTCCTGTCACATATCTCTTTAGCATGAGTGAAAGTCTAATTTAGTCTCATCTGTAAACGTCTCCCACTCCCTCCTCATATAAGAGATATAGCTTTGCCTTGTCTTCTCCTCTTTTATGGCACAAAGCTCTTTAACAAGCTCTAAAGCTCTGGCACCCTTTTGTTGCCATTAAATCTGACACGGGCTTGAACTGGTCACCAAGAGGTCAGGACAGCCTGAGGGCTTAGGGTTTGAAAGAAAGAGAGAGACAGAGAGAAAGAGAGAGAGAGAGAGAGAGAGAGAGACAGACAGAAAGAAACAGAGAGAAAGTATTAAAATACAGACACCTTCTGTCTGTGAGGTTAGATGTGTTGGCCTTATGGAGGGCGATGAAAGGGACAGGCATCCGTATGTGTCTTTAAGTCCTCCAGCCTAATTCCTACTGAGACTTTCACAATAGACCCACCCCACCACATCCGACCCCACCTCTCCCTCTCCCGGCCCTGTCTTTCAGTCTAACTCTCTCTCTCACTCTCTCGCTCACTCACACACACACATGATATACAGTATCAAATATATACAGTATACCTCCATTTTAATGAATGTTCATAAATCATTTTGTAAAATTTTGTTCTCCAAGTAATTTTAGTGGAACTGTAATTGGGTTATTGTTATTTGATTTATCTTTACTCAATCAAAACAACACAACTGCAATTTTATTGATTATCTGAAATACTCAATTAAATAACATGACTTATTAATGTTTCCAAAAAGGGAGATATAGCGATTTAGAACTAAACTCTTCATATAAATATATCAATATCTACCGTGTATCTACCTTTCTATCTATCTACAGTATCTATCTATCTATATATATATATATATATATATATATATATATATATATATATATATATATATATATATATATATATAGACAGATAGATAGATAGATAGATAGATAGATAGATAGATACACACACACACACACCAAAAATATACACACAATATCTGTGTGGGTAGAATGGGTGTTATGGTCCTGTGTGTTCCCAGAGTTCTAAGGAGTATGTTGTGTAGGGTTGTAAACCTAGTGTTTTCCCTACCAATGTTCTCTACCCATGTTCTCTACCCATGTTCCCTACCCGTGTTCTCTACCCATGTTCTCTACCCATGTTCCCTACCCGTGTTCTCTACCCATGTTCCCTACCCGTGTTCTCTATATGTTCTCTACCCATGTTATCTACCCGTGTTCTCTACCCATGTTCCCTACCTGTGTTCTCTACCCGTGTTCCCTACCCATGTTCTCTACCCATGTTCCCTACCTGTGTTCTCTACACATGTTCTCCCTACTTTGCAAAATAACTGTTTTGTTCTTATTTTTGCTCTGCAAGAAAAATGCACATAGAAAAACATGTAAATTGTGCAAAAAACATTGTGAAAATTCTTACAATACGTGATACGATATGGCACAGCCCCAGCCTCCTGTAATCTCTGATCTTACCCTACTGTAGGCTGAGTGGCTTAGGTTTGTCAAACC
Source organism: Alosa sapidissima (assembly GCF_018492685.1). NCBI lineage: Eukaryota > Metazoa > Chordata > Actinopteri > Clupeiformes > Clupeidae > Alosa > Alosa sapidissima. The sequence continues at coordinate 13,920,230 of NC_055964.1, forward strand.
TGCTGTAGAAAAGGTGTTCCACTTGTAGAGATGAGAGGATTTTTCTCTGCACATCCATTAGAAAATGTGGTGTTACAAGTAATCCTCACACACAGAGAGTGCTGTCCATCCCCTCATTATTAAGGATCTTATTAGATGTAATGTATTTGTACTTTTACATATGCAATATTATATTACTCGGTCCAATCAAACATATTTGTGGAGAAATCTAGCATATGCTTGGGATGATCAAAAAATGACATTACATTAATAAGCAAGGGGTGATGATATTAAAACATCCCTAGAATGCTACAAATCCCATCCATTGGAATAGACGGTATGCTGCATTAACGTAGTACAGCTGAGCTAAGGCTGTCAAGGGTGCAAAACCTACACAAAATAGAGCCGCTCAACTACACTATAAATGCAGAAGGCGAGCGAACGCGTCGCTACTCAGAGGGGATCTCAGTCAGAGGAATCTCCTGTTAACAGCTCCACCAGCCCTCACCTTTTGTCCCCCCCCCCCCCCCCCCCCCCCCCACACACACACACACACACACACACACACAAACACACATACACACATACACACATACACGCACACATATGCATCCCTCTGCCACCCCCAACACCTCCCCACCCAGCCTTCACACCGTACTAGCAGCCAATACGGCAGCCCCTGCCCACAGATGCCCCATCCCACTCAAATGGCCTACAAAGCACACGGCTGCACTTTAATCCTATGTGTAGCCAGCATTAAAAATTGGATTGCGGGGGGATAAGATTAGATTAGGCCTGCTGGATTTAAAAATGTAAAAGCTCCATTTATGCTTTAACATAATCTCCTTTCACTCTCCCTGAGCATCAAGCCTGCCAACAGATGCCAGTAATATATAGATATTTGTGCTGCACGTCTTCTGTGATATTTTGTTTATTCTTCCTCCTAGAAAAACAATTTTTATTATGATTATTACATTATTATTCTCTTTTGATTTTTTTATTTCTTTTTTTCTCCCTTCTGCTTCTGCTAAGTCTCCTTCTCTATCTCCCTCTCCCTCTCTCTCTATCTGTCTTTCTCTTTGTGTTTCATTTGGACATGAGGGTTTCATGTTTCCCGATAGATGCATCAGTCCCGTCGGAGATGATGCCCCCCTGAGACCCCTGGCCTTTTCCCTGGGTGGGCTCTCCAGCCGCCAGCTTTTACACTGATTTCCTATTTTCTTCACCACTAGGAATCCGATTCACGTCCACAACTGTTACATCGTTTTTTTTTTTAACCAAATAATTCAGAGTGCTTTTAGGATATTACCTCTCTCCAGAAAGCAATCTATACGACATTTGAGAACTGAAACTGAGAGCAATGAGCAATCCCAGACGGCAATCATATCATAGGGATCAGAATTAAGTTTTTTCCAGCCTTGCCTTTGCGTTATTACCATTACTCTCTATTATTTCAAAAAGGAAGATAAGGACATTAATGGAAATCACAGGAATGTTCTTCCTTTTATTATTATTATTATTATTATTATTATTATTATTATTATTATTATTCCATCTTATTTTGATGATATTGTGATTGTGCTTTTGAGCAACAAGCACGATAAATATCAGATTACCACCACTGGGTCATTCCCCATTACAGATCTAAAGCTTTTTAAGAGGCTCTTCTCCAAAATTCCCTATAATTTCTCTTCAGCCTAAGACCCTGTTAAAGTGCCCTGCTGGTCTAAGCTGTCGAAGCAGATCCTGTGTGTGTGTGTGTGTGTGTGTGTGTGTGTGTGTGTGTTTGTGTTTTTGTGTGTGTGTGCCCATGCTGTCAGCTGGCTGGTCGGTACTTCTCTCTGAGTGAGTGTGTGAGTGAGTGTCTCTTGGGTTACATCCTAATCCTCCACACCCAATCTGAAGCGCCTCTGCATCAGTGGAATTAGACCGATACAGGGGAGTCAGGAAGAGAAGAGAGTTGCCTCACACACACACGCAAACATCACCACCACAACTACTTCATACTACACACATGCACACACCTACAAATCTACACATGAGCAAAAACACACCTATATGTATGCTCAATCAGACTTGCATACGCACGTGTGCACGTGCGCGCACACACACACACACACACACACACACATACACACACACACACACACACAGACTTCCATTTAAAAACACACACTCAATCACACACCCCACTCTGCCCACACCAGCCTGCACCACTCTGCTGCAGTGAACGGCCAGCATTGGCGCCTTGGCACTCTCCAGCACCACTCCCCTGTCCACCAGAGACTGCTGTTTCTCTGTAAGCGATTACTTATTTATGGCAGAGAGGTGTGACTTTTTTAAAGCATGCATGCTGCATATTGGATGATGCTCTTCTGAATGCCCGATGATGTGTGTCATTCTAAAGGCCTGATTACTCTGAGTGTGAGGCAGGATGAAAATAATCTGTGAGAAATTTGGGACATATTTTGAGTATAGATTTAGACTGTGTGAGATTTACAATAAGATCCGTTTATCATATAGCTTTATCCTACCAAACCCTATGTTTCCAGATTGTGAAAAAGATTGTGAAAAAGTCATTTCAATAGTATGTGTGTTTCAGAGATTCTAATCCTTGACCTTTGTAATACTGATCCACCAACAGAACTATAAGATCCCTTAAATCTTAGATTGCCTTGATAAGGCATGACATGTCTCATATCTTCAATTACCATACTAGCCTCATTTGATCCTCCTTAAGCCTCCGTGCCCCTTGCGGTGAAGGAAACAGTTCATTTTCTAGGCCCCGTTCCCTTTCCCTGCTGCCCTGCCTTGCCGCTATAGCTACACAATAAAGAGCATCTCTTAGCGGCTACGTCGCGCTAATCCACACCCGGAGCGATTGACATGGCTTGTATTGAGGCACAGCTCTCATGTCACGAAGGGAGGGGGGACTCTGAGGGTTTGAAGGGAGGTGGTGGTGGGGGGTCAGTCAGGGAGGCGAGTTGGTGTTTGTTGAGGGAAGGGAGGTGGGGGTATAGGGGCGGGTGAAGGGACAGCTGTCCGTGAGGAACCAGACCCTGCAGGCTCTGCCCCATATGGCGCTCATCCAGGCGGCAGCACTGGGGGTCAGGAGCACAGTGAGGGATCTGCTTTCAGATGGGAGGGGGGGGTAGGAGTGTGGGGGGGGGGGGTGCAGTGTTGGCTGGGGGGAGGCTGAGGAGGTGTGTGTGTGGTTGGGTGGGGTGGTCTATGGCTCACTACTCCACTCTGCCAGGCTAAAACCACTAATCTGGCCTGTGGGGTTCAGTTGGGTTTGAGATTAAGAACACAGGCTGGGGTACAAAAGAGGGTTGGTTGGGGTGGAGGAGCGAGAATAGGAGGCCTATCTCTCACTGCTTCCACTCACACACCCACTCGCGTCCATGACCCTGATAAACACTCATCTCCGTCTATGTGGCCAAGATCACAACCAGCGTGAGTTCTGAAGGTGAGGAAATACACAACAAACTGCAGTCCAGGGCAAACCCTAATGGGTGACCTAAATTGGAACAGAATTCAATATCAGCATTATCAAAACCTCCCTCCACACATTTGACATCAAGGGGAAATCTAAAAACATGACCCATCAGAGAGCTGTGAGGCCTGTCAAAATTGAAAATGCTGTCATGAATCAAGCTATACCCTACAACACTAGGCACTGCATGCTATGCAATGCATCCTTGTTATTATATTATGCCTGTGTGAACACCATTGAACCGTTTCCGGAGGGACACAAGATACAGTAAATGATAATTTTTTGTCCACACAAGAACATAATTTACAAATGATCTCTATCCTTGCCCCGACAACCACTTGCCTTTAAAGCAGCTATCACAGTGGCTGACCTGCCTCACCACTCAACTCGACCCTGTCAAGAGCCAGAAAGTTTTCTCTTAAGTTTAGCAGTTTTAGTTAGCACACTCAAAACTAAATGGGTGAGATGATGGCATTTAAGTAGCACTGTTGAACAAAAGCAGCCGTGCACAAGCTATGTTTACAAACACGGGTTTCTAAAGCAGACAGTGTTGTGTCTAAGCCACCTCATGACTGACCTTCTGGCCTTAAATTCTGTGCTGTGGAACGTTTTGGTTTGACTTCATACTCTTGCAGTCACACTGAAAAGAAAAGAGATTAGATGACAGGTTGAGGGAGAAAGTGTCTTGTTTGAAGAAATGATAGAGTATAGGGAGTGAATGGAGGATAGTTCCAGTGAGGCTGCACTGATATGGCATTATTTGTCCTCCCAATGTTAGTCACACATACAGTAGCGCTGACATAATCGGTTGAGATAAAGTAATATCAGGTAAGTTTTGATTGGAGAGGCCAGAATACAGCCATTTTGTTTTTAATAACTATGGTAGGGATAGGATGAACTCACATGTAAAAGAAGTATTTTTTTCTTTATTTGAGTCGCAGGCAAATTGTTCCTCTTCTCTAACAGGCACAGTTGCTGAAACACATCCACTGAATATCCCCAGTTACAAAGCTGTCTTATTCCAAAAGGGTCAATCATCTTGTCTGTTAGTGTGCTGATTTCGGTATCATAACAATTCTCTGGCCTCAATTTCACAGACACTGAAAGTGTCTCAATGGTGGCTCTCTCCTTCGTATCCCTCTTGATGTCTTCTCTCTCTTTGCTATCACCCTGTCTTTCTTTCTCTCATTCTTTCTCTCTCACACTATCCGGTAACACTCCATAATAAGGTGCCATAATAAATAGCAAACTAGTAATTACCTAACCCTTTGTTAATTGTTACTAACATATCTATTTAATAAAAAAGTTAATAGTTCTTTAATCATTAATTAAATATTAGTTGTTTGCATAAAATCTGTATGTTAATGTTTTAGCAAATCTATTAACTAATATTGTATTAATATGTGTTAATAGTTAACTAAATGTCTTTTTGGCACTAATTTGGAATGTTCAGGTGTACAGAACAACAGTTTATTAATATTCTGAGACTCACTAAACACTCACAGACGTAGACCATATGGAGGTAATGCATAAACATAATGCTAAACTAAATGTACATTAATTTCCTGCTAGACTGAATTGCACTTTCAATGCACACTAAGCTAAACTACACTGAATGCATGGAAAGTTGCTAGCGGAGTTTACAGCTAGTCACGTTAGACTCAGTGTGTATGAACTCGTGGTCATAATGAAAACATTAATAAACGTTCTCTAAGTTGCTAGAATTGCACCCAAATCTTAACAATACATGTAAAGTAACATAATACAGGTGGTATATCAAAGTTTTCAACTTCAACAACATTTTACAGTTACAAAATTAAAACAAAGTGGGGAGAGCTTTATAGAGTCAACCTACGCAATGCAAAGCATACCGCTTCTGATCGGCTATGGCAACAATATAAGGACAAAACGCAGCAGAGCTGCAGTATAGCGTTTCTCCAAAGGGGGCTCCAAAACACCAATCTCAATAAAGCTGCTTAATTACGGCGGAAATCACATACAAACACTAAACTACATTTCTAACTCTGTTACACCCCCCTCCCCTGAATTTCACCAAATTCAAGTAGCAACCAAATAGTACTTCCAAAGGCAAAGAGTACACTACTTTCAAACACTAGACAGAGTCACCAATTACAGGACAGCCAACCACAGAGGTATCCAATAAGGATGAAGTGGAAGAAGAGGAGCGCAAACTCAACCAACCACTGGCAGTAGGGTGCCTTATACACCCCACAAGACCATAAACCATAAATTCCATAAATTATCCACAAAGCTAATCAGAAAAGCTAGATAAATAATAATAATATGTCATTAACTTTTATATTAGCATATAGTTTGTAAATAAACATTTAACATTTAAATGATGTAAGAAATAACTGTTAATTAGTGCCAAAAATATATTTAGTTAACTATTAACATATATTAATACAATATTAGTTAATAGATTTGTTAAAACATTAACATACAGATTTTATGCAAACAACTAATATTTAATTAATGATGAAAAAACTATTAACTTGTGCCAAATAGATATTTTAGTAACAATGAAAAAATATTAACAAAGGGTTAGGTAATTACTAGTTTGCTATTTATTATGGCACCTTATTTTGGAGTGTTACCCACTATCCTTCTGTTTTATTCTCTCTTTGCCCGTTTCTTCGCCTCTGTCTCTCCTTCCATCTCCCTCTCCCTCCATCTCAATCTCCCGCTCTCTCTCCGTCTCTCTGTAGTCACTGGGGCTACGCTGACGCCTTCAAGCGGGCCGAATAAAAATGAGACACTGGCAGATGAATAGTGGTTCCTGAGCCTCTGAGGGGCACGGGGGTTGAGGAATCTCAAGGTGATTGCGGGTTGAGAGGTAAAGGTCTGCCCGCAGTGTGCATCTCGGCACAAAACCTTCCCTGTGACCTTGGCGTAAGTGCTCTGTCTGAATCTCTCACATTCCGCAGAGTGACAGCACTTTTTTTTTCTTTCCTTTACCCAGCTGACAAGAGAAAGCAGCTGCTTTTTTTCTTCTTTTTTTATTTGGCAGGACCCCTCTGTGTCTTTCATCATATTTAGTGTCTGTCCATCTCACCTTGGCATAGAAGTCAATGCTCTGAGTGTGTGTGTGTGTGTGTGTGTGTGTGTGTGTGTGTGTGTGTGTGTGTGTGTGTGTGTGTGTGTGTAAACAGAGAGAGTAGGAAGAAGAAGAAAACAGCCTATCCTGAAAGATTACCCTGTCATGTTCTGCATCCAGTTTGCCTTGATCAGGATCAGTTATCTGCTGGTATTAAAACTCTTTCCCTTCACAGGCAAAGGACGAGGCATGCAGGTCTTTCATGTTATTCACCAGCACTGATCATTCATCAAACTTGAGCTTGACACATTTGCCAAGATTTATCAGATCCCATGCTGGTGTTGGCATCTCACTTCATTTCTATTTCACTGATATAATGTCAGGCCAGAGAGACTCAGTGAGGGTCAGTGGTCGGTGTCAGTGTTTGCATAAGAGGCGAGAGAGCTTAGAGGGGCGCAGTGACGAACATAAATCATTGTTCTGTCTCTCTCAGCATATCTAAATGCTGTTTCCAAACAACAATACGCATATGTAGAACACAAAAGCTTATAAGGCATCATTTGATTAGCAAACTTTCCAAAAAGGTTCAAAAAATGTCATGTCTGCATCGTGTGTCATGCATTACATACACCACTCAAATGCTCTCTTTCTCAAATGGCACACCCTTGGTGAAATCTGTGAATATCAATCTAACACCAACCAGTCAACAATAACAATAAACAAAAAGGATAAACAAAATAAGAAACAAGAAGGGGCTTGGCTCAGCTCCCTCCTTTGTCCACTCTGACATACCTTACAGTGCTCAGATCACAGGCCAAACTGCTTAAAATACGATGGTCCCTAAACTAGATTGCATACAAGGAAGTATGGGTATGCCCAGGAGTAAGCCTCACGCTGTGCAACAGGTAGTGGGAGCTTGGCCATCCCTTTGAAGCTGATATTGCACAGCGATTACCCTTGACAAAGGCCGCTAAACCAGCCTTGCTTTAAACGGTGTCCACTGCACTTGTATTTTGACAGAGGTCTTTTTTCAGTGATTAATCGCCTCCCTCACAACACCTTGGCAAGATGAAGGATGAGCCTGTGTGTAATTAGATGTATTTAGATTACAGCTTTTAAAAACACACACAAAACACACACACACACACACACACACACACACACACACACACACACACACAACAGACACACACACACCATCCCTCTAGTTGAGAGACACAAAGAGGAAACACCAAACCCAAGAAGGGCTGCATCTTTGTGTTCAGTCATTAATATGACATTTAAGGTGGAAGGAACGGTATCAAGTTCAGGCCACAAGTGTTTGCCCTCAACCTCAGCTGCTTAATTATTTGTGGTTTCCAGCCAAAAGGACCACCACATCACCACCAGACTGGACAGTCTTTTCTTTTGTCTTTCAGTTCTGTTGATTGATTGAACGATTTCTTCTTAGCCAGCATTTCTGCATTCCATCCGCTATGGTCAAGTCATTTCTGAGAGTTATTTATTTATGAGGTAAAGAGTTCTGAGGTAAAGAGTTATTTTTGTGCTATTTCAATGCACACACACACACACACACATTTAACAGACTGAATTCACTGAAGATTTGCGTGAAACCTTCAGGCACAGTGGAACAATCTAACATATAATAACCACAGGCCATTTTTGAGATCGCGAGTCACTCCTAGTCCACGAGGGCTGTGAAGGAAGTGGTAATGGACTGTGTGCTCCCTCAAAAAAAAGAGCAGGAGGAGTGGAGGTTGTAAAAGGGAGGGAAAAAAGGTAGCATTTGCCCTGGTGTTTCGGCCTGAGTAAATCGGAGGATCTGCGGATCCATTAAAGCTCTGGGCCTTTGAGCCTGACCAGAGGACACAAAGTACCAGTAGAGGAAAGGAAGGGTGAAAGCTCTCTGAATCACACACACACACACACACACATACAGATACAGACACACACACAGAGACAAACACATATGCACACACAAACACGCGCGCGACCACACACATGCACGCGCACACACACATGCGTGCGCACACACATGCACACACACGCACAGACACACACACATGCACACACACACACATGCACACACACACACACACACACACACACACACACACACACACACACACACACACACGCAGACAAGTACACATATGCACACACAAACTCGCACAAACAGCCAGGCACACACACATACACACACACATGGAAACACAAATTTGCACAGTCAGTCAGGCACGCACACGCACACACACACACACACACACACACACACACTCAAACAAGCAAGCACACACACATATACGCACACAACAAACCACACTCACACACATACTGCACACTATGTAGCATCTCTCACGCACCATTCTTATTCTGTCCTTCCCAGACTGCCGTCACATGTAGAGTTATGAATAATTCTATGCAGAATTTTCCATGAACAATGTCATTTACAATGAATACGTAACACAGGCGCCACCGCATCAGACAGGCTTCCACGCAATTATTCTTCATTTTTGTGTCAAACGGGTGACATTAGCAGCATGCTTTATGCAATATCCTAAAGCTTTTCATCAAATTGCATTTTTATATGCCAGAGGGCATTCATCTAAAAAGACACAAAAAAACAACAATCAAGATGTTCATGTACAGATAAAGGTGGGCAGTAAGTGCACACACACACTGAAATCATCTTATGCCCATCATGAAGGAGAACACAGATGCTGCATTTGAAGGCATATGCCTCTAAGGGAAATGTTTAAAATCCACTCTAACACTCTGTGAGGCATTATATGATAAAGACGTGTGAACAGTATCCATTCCCCTCTCCTAAGGTGCTATGGCACTCTGCTGCCACCCTCTGTATGAGCAATGAACTGCAACAGCTGCCACAAAGCCCCCCCCCCCCCCCCTTCTTTCCCACTCTCTCTTGTCTGTGGGAGAACAATTTGCTAATGAACAAACGCCCTGACAACTTGCCATTCTCCGCTCTACATGCAACACTTAATTTCTTTAATTATACAGTTTATTAGTATTTCTTGGTTCAGCACGCTTGAAAGCGCTCACCACTGCAGGCCGTCACAAGTGGCGACGTCGAGAGTGGCCAACTCCAATCAAAAAAAAAAAAGAAATCTCAATCCTGTTTAATGATAACCAGCGAAGCAGTTTTGCGTGCCTAATGAGTAATCTTGTGCAAGGGGCCCCACTGTGTATGTTGTGTTTTAATTGTATGAAGAAAAAGCATTTCCTTGTATGCGCTGTGGCTAATGAAGGTGTAACGCTGCGAAGCTCGCCGAGCGGTTGGGGAGGGTCTTAATTGTGTGCAGGAAACATTACGGGAAATGTGTCAACAATGCCAAGGACTGCCACAACATGTACACAAACACTCGAGGCTTGTGCTATTAGCCTTATGCATTTCTTGTTGACACATTGCAGGCTATAAAAAACTCCTGGAGTTATGACTGGTGAATAGGGTGCTATCAATCATTTAGAAAAGGTTAATTTGTGTTATTGGGAGGACATGAACCATTTCTCCCCCAGATAACACAAATCCCCTCAAAATAGACACATGATCAGTAGGCATAATGCACAATAATATTTTTGTTTAAATTAGAAATACTCTCAATCTCCACAAAACATACTGTAAGTACACAGCTTCCCTTAAAGGGTGTATTTCTCAAATGCATTCATCCAAATTCTGCTTAGAATTGTAGATATTGATCATACATACATTCCACTGGACATCTAATAACTAACCATCCTTTTAGGGGTATTCTTAAATAACTCAATCAACACAATCATTCAGGTTCCATAACATACACAGGCCAGACACATAAATTCAGAATCACCTTCCAGGGGTCTACATGTAAAACAAGACATACTGTCTGATATTTTCCTTACCTTTGTATTCCATCTTCAGAACACATGCACTAATTTCCGTGAAGACTACCACCTTGTGGACCTCTACAAATAATAAACTGAAACAGTATCTAGGCATTTTCTGGGTAAAATTCGGCACACAGATATAAAGGACATTACTCAACTCACGGCAGTCACTTTCGAGAATGAGGCTTTGCTGACTGTACTGGGGCCATTAAAATATCTGGCAAGATAAGCCAGTCACAGACAATGGAGACAGCTATCTTGTTACCGGCAAAATAATGTGCACTTCCACACAAGGCTAAAATGCACACTTGTTAGTGACTGAGGATGACTCTGCTAATCTGAGCACAGCAGTTCAACACTCATTTTATCACACTCACAGGCTACAATGAGCACTTTTCTTTTACTGTGCTTAAATTGTGACAGGTGAAATGTCAGACAATATTCCTTGGGTCAGAACCGTTTAAAAAAGGCTTTCTAGGCCTAAGCAATCATTCTGTTTTAAATGAATGTGGGGAGGGAAGGTCTCGTGCTGTGCACACACACCCACGCTCATCAGGTGACATTCCGTCGCCCGTTGTAAAGTCTTTCCTAGCGCGGTGTCACCTCGCACGATTGGCACCGCCGGCATGTCGAGCGACTCTCCTCACGTAATGAAATTATGTGTCACCGCGGCGCCGCAGTTTGCCTCCAAGTGTGTGCTATATATTCAGTCTCACTTTAGAGAGAGAAAAAAGGCCAATTAGAACCGGTTTGCCCTCCGTAGTGGCCCCTGCTAAAACCTCTCCCTGGATCCCTGCCAGCTATTAAACAATATGCATAATGAATAAAAAATGTAAAAAAATGTTACTGTACAACTGATGTACCCTTGCTCTTCCCGGAAACAGTCTCCCCACGGAGATGAGTGTGACTTTCTGTAAGCAGCACTATTCGCACTGTTCCAGTGGATGAGAGGGTGGGGGAGTGGGGGGGGGGGGGTCGGTATGGGGGTTGGTGGTGGTGGTGAGGAATTAATCTTGCATGGAGCTGAGAGGACTCCATCAGATGACTTATTCATGAGAACATATCAGGGACGGCAGCCACTCTAATTCAAGATTTAAGAGTCGAACATCCCCACGCGCTCGGCACTGCGATTGCACTCAAAACACATGCACAGGCGCGTGCACACACACACACACACACACACACACACACACACACACACACACACACACACACACACACATAAGTACACAGGCCCATATGTGCACACATGACCACAGACACACATGCACACATTGTATGTACCCCATACCATGCACACATACATCAATACATATACAAACTGACATACAGACACACACACACACACACACACACACACACACACACACACACACACACACACACACACACAGACCTGTACACGCATGACTATAGCCACAGTCCTGTTTGCTAGTTTCATCCCGCCTATGTCTCCCTTCCCCCCAGCACACACACAGACCACAGGCACACACACACACACACACACACACACACACACACACCACACACACACACACGCACGCACACAAGCACACACACACACACACACACACACACACACACACGCATACAAAAACATACAGACTCTCTCTTACTCTCTCTCTCTCTCTCTCTCTCTCGTACACATTGAGGCAATATTGATTGATTAATCACTCTGCCAATGAACTAACAAATACTGACCTTTTGTAGTCCAGAAGCATTTATCCAAAAGTCTGTTAAACTACATCGATCATTTAATGGAACATCAAGCTGCCACTTAGGACACGCCATTCTATCACACATCTAAGGTCAATAAGCCCTCAATACATTGACCTTCCGCCAAATATGTAAACAACAAGACAACACAGGCACAATGCCCCATTAGTATGCTCAATGATGTCATCATCATTATAATCACCATTAGCAGCAATAATGGTCATTTATTCCGGACATACCTAATGCTAGAGCACTTTTAATTGATATTATTGTCACTCTCTATGTTGTGCAACAACTGTTTGAGGTTTGTTTAGGTTAGGTAAAAGCTACTGCTCAAGCACTGCAATTAGGGTTCAACACATACTGCCGTCATGGAAAAACACACAATATATTGCAGACGATACCAAACTACAATTCAACAAACAAACTGTAAGCCACAAATACCAGCCTTTAGCTGACTTCTGTCTGACTTGGCCATCTTAGGAGTCCAATGTCTTGTCTCTCTATGATATACTAATTGACTGATAAGTAGGAATAATGTTTCATTAAAGAATCCTCATTAGCTAATATAAATGCTCCAACTTGCATACACATTACATTATCACATTATTTTGTTGCTGATAACAGAATCCATCACAGTTGACAAGACCTATTACTGGAATGCTTTCAGCAAATGAAGGCAGCTGTTTTATACTGACAGCTATATTTTCAACTATATTGTAATTGCTTTTTTTTGTAAATTGTTTTTTAAATAATAAAAGTTTGCTTAACAGAAGCTTTAACAGACAAATGCATTCATGTTCTTTTACCAACACACGCATAAACACAGCACGTCCTATTTCATGCCAGGCCTTGCCCGCCCCCCCCCCCCAAAAAAAAAAAAAAAAAATTATAGATATTATAGATTATAGATTGCTGAACAACAGCCTCAGTGCAACAATACAGGCATCAGTTTTCTGAATGAGTCCCTCAGCAGCGCTTTTGTTCCTTCTTTACAAACACGGCAGGATCTCCCACAGACAGAGCCAAACACTGGGCGTCTGGGCCTGGCACCAGAGATGGTGAAAACATCCCATCTGGGACACACACACATACACACACACACACACACACACACACACACACAGACACACACAGACACACACACACACACACACACACACACTCATACACACACAGAGACACACACAGACACACACATGTACACACACACACACACACACACACACGTACACACCCACACATATACATATATACACACACATATAGAGAGAGAGACACACATACACACACACACACACATGGACACACATAGTGGACTGGGGGCATTATCATCTGAATTGGATGCACAAGAAAAGAAACAATGTCGCCAATCCATACTCTTATCGGCGCCCGGGCTGTGGCATGGCAGACCTCTGGAGCATAGCTGGCTTTCTCAATGGACATCACACACGGCCAGACAAATAGGATATGACATGGAACATAATGCACCAACTAGATCCTGGGCAGCCAGGAGTAATGGGTCATAAATTCAGGCCCGCGAGCAGGATCTGTCAAAACTCGGCAGAGCACGAATGGCTAATGTTTTTTTCATCTCTCTCTCCCTCCCTCTCTCTCCCTCCCTTCTCTCTTGCACTCTCTTTCTCTTTTAGCCCTGCGAGCCAAAGGAGGCACAGAGCTCATCCAACTGCCAACCCCGCAACCAAAAAAAGAAGAAGAAAAAAGAAAAACACTAACACACTCTTCCTCTTCACCATCCTCCTCTTCGGCCATCTCCCCATGTTCCTGTTCGGCCCACCCTGTGGTGCGAATCAGCCAGCCGTGCTGAAAACTCTTTGCTTTTTAATTAATCATGCAGATCCAGTGGATGGGGCCACTGGGCGAGTGAGCAGAGAGAGGGAGAGAGAGAGAGAGAGATAGAAAGAGAGAAAGAGAGAGAGAGAGAGAGATAGAAAGAGAGAGAGAGAGAGAGAGAGAGTGTGGGGAGCTCAGGCGCAGGCTTAAGTTCAAATCAATGGCACAAGCTAGGCCTGTGGAGTCGATATTTTCCAAAGTGAAAAAAAGCGCTGCGAGTCACTGCCCCCGCTGACCCAATAATACCCCCCCCCCCCCCAGAGAGGGGAAGGGGGGGGGTGTTAGAGAGGAAGGGAGAAGAGGAGAAGGGTAGAGAGAGGGAGGGAGGGAGCTTTGAGTCCAAACGCCAATGCATGCCCTCCTCACTGACCGGGCTGCCTCCGAGCCAGACCGCAGTCTCCATTGTTCCTGCCAGTGGAGCGAACGGCAGTGTCCACTCAGGCATTGCTCGCTTCTCTGTGGCTCTGAGCGTCGACCCTGACCTCCACGTCCTCCCTGTCTCTTACTTAGTCGGTCACTCATGCACGCACCTCAGCTGGCCTGTAGCAGCCCCCCGCCCCCAACACCCCCGTCCCACTGCAGAGGGCAATTGTATCCTCTTTCCTGACCTCAGACATGGGGTGCAAGATACAAAAGTGGCAAAAACATGTCCCAGTAGCCGGCCTCATTAATGCCCTTCGGTCTTTTAATGCACAAGATGCAAGAGAACAGACTGCCCACTGAAATGGGTTTTTTAAATGAACATCATGAATAAAGTACGTTTTTTTTACATCTCCAATTCACATGGGTCACATTATGAAATTTAAAGAATGTTAAACTTTGTAACACACACACACACACACACATGCAAACACACACACACACACACACACACACACACACACACACACACACACACACACTCAGAAACACTTGTGATCTAATGACTGCTGAGAGTCAATAGCATATGGCCATGAAGGCGTAGCCATTATGATGATTATGTTTTGAACACCATCTCCTTATTGTATTTAGGCATATTCCATTTCTACACAGCAGCTGCTGTTGCCTCTGAATGGGGCTTTCAAGGCTGTAAGCGGTGCCCTGGTGGCAGCCCAAGAGAGAGAAGAAGGAAAATGAGACAGTTATTAGCCTTGAGACGCCATGAGCGCTGGGTTCAAATAAAATACCATAAATTGTACTTGGGTGTTTCTGCAACTAGGGTTCCTTTTGATGGCCTTAAATATGACAAAATGCACCCTATAGACCTCTGAAGTTTGAGTCACCTGGTATGGTTGGTAAGCAAATGTTTACCATTTGCTCACTTGCTAATTTCTGTTGCCTTAAAAACTAGATTTGGTTTGTTTTGTAAAATACATTTAATATGAGATTTAGTTCACAGTTGCGGTATACTTAAAGTAAGGGACAGGTGTATTTAGATTTTTTTCAAAAATCATATAAATGATGAGTAATCAAAACAATATTTAAATATGATCTAGAGTAATATGTCTGGGAAACACTTTTGTTTAAAATAATGTAATTTTGCAGTTGAATTAGCTTGTTTTAGGTGTGTGTACAAAAGTGTTATTTGGACGCCTAAAATGCTTCATAACATTTTTTCTTTACATAATATTTTGAGACATACTGTATAATAGCACAGTGTACTGTATATATTTATCAAGCATAATATGACAAATTTTGAAAGAAATCCAACATTTCAGTACAAGGACATAAAAGTGCATGTAGCTGTAGAAACACCCACTTACTAACACACATACAGAGAATAGAGAGAGAGAGAGAGAGAGAGAGAGAGAGAGAGAGAGAGAGAGAGAGAGAGAGAGAGAGAGAGAGAGCAATTGTTGACCAGCAGTGATCTGGGGGTGATAATTCCCTGACACTCCACACGCTGATGGGAACATAATGAGGCACAAGTGTCGTCCCTATCACCCAACATCAAGAGCTTCTTCCCAGACTTCCCGCAGTGGCAGAACCTTTTTAAAAACTCAGAGGCCAGGGATGAATAGGGTGGTGGTGGGGGGGATGATCTGACCTAAAAGTAGCTCAAACAGACCAAAGTTTTTGTTGTTGCCTGTCATGGTTTTTGCTCATATTGACGTGCCGGCAGCTGACCAGGATTGATTTTGGCTAGGCTTGCCTAAGAAAGAGGATCCTTGGTACCACAAGGGAACGAACGCACTCCCTGATCAATGATGTGGGTGCCTTTGAAGTCCGAGGGCATCAAGACGACACAGAGTCTGAGTCCTTGGAGTGTCCACACACATTCACACACACACAGACACACACACAGACAAACACAAACACACACACACACACACACACACACACACACACACACACGCACACACATACACATACACCACACACACACATGTGCACACACAATCACACACACACACATATGTGCACACACAATCACATACACACACACACCTGGCTCCAGTGCTACTGTGCTTTATGAGCATGTTGGAGATTGTTTCATATCCTGCATGTGCCTGAGCCTCTAACAGACTCCTATTCAGAAGTGCAACTCAGAAGTTCATTAGAGTTCATTAGAAAAAAACATCAATGTAGAAGGCATCCCTGTCAATAGAGCCGACTGTAAGCCTGATTACTGTAACACATGAACCCCAGTCCCTAACACACATTGTCCAACACTGCTATCTGCTGGACAGACAGGTGAAAGAGAATAACTGTGCACCTTTCCAATCTCTCTCCACATGCTCTTAATGGACATTGTATCACTGGTCAGTCAGTGATTTGTCCCCATGCATGGCATCTACACTTACAACTGGACCTAAGGGTATGTATGTGTAGTATGTGTCAGAGGATTTTTTATAAAATTGCATGACAGGCTCTTCCTCAGTTACCACTGTGGTCATCACCATAAGGACACAGCCAAGACAGGTTTTATCTTACCTCTGATTTTGTAATGAAACTCTCTGAAGCTTATAAAGTTAGTGTTTACTGTCAGATATTTGAATAAGTGGTGCCTAAAAAAAGTACACCACATCTCAAAAGCCTGGTCTTCCCAATGGTCAACAAAATAATAGCTAGAAAAGTTGTGGATGTGATTCCCAGCTGCCACCTTTCTGC
Organism: Alosa sapidissima; assembly: GCF_018492685.1. NCBI lineage: Eukaryota > Metazoa > Chordata > Actinopteri > Clupeiformes > Clupeidae > Alosa > Alosa sapidissima. The sequence continues at coordinate 13,937,305 of NC_055964.1, forward strand.
CCTTGAGCAGGTAACTACTGTAATAATTGATGTCTCTAAGTATAAAATCAGATAATGGATAAAAACGTTACTCAGATTAATAAATGAATAAAAGGTCCCCTGGGCAGAAGTGTACAATGATTTCAAACTGATGACGACAAACCGGCAAACAGAAATGGCCTCAATTGCAAGCCAGCTAAGGACCTGATCTGCCAGGCCAAAGACAAAATGGACAAATCCAGGTTCAAAAGGTCATCAAGGTTCAAAAGTCTTGAATAAGATATGTCCAAAGACACTGTACACCATTACAGAACCAAGGGACAGGGTTTACACATTTACATGAGGCAACACGGCCATGCTTTATCAAATTACAAAAAGAGAAGAGACTGGCCTATGCAAAACAGCACATTATGCTGACCTCAAAAGACGGGGAGAACTGGATTTTCTCTGGTGAATGCCCTCTGTATCTGGTTCCCCAACAGTCAGAGTGGTCAAGTACTGACAGTCATGAAGAATTTCAACGATCTGAATAAGTGAAGTTTAGCATATTTTAGCATAGTTTAGCATATTTCATACCTCAAAGACCGAAAGGCTTTGATAAGATAAGGGGATTTTTTTAATTGTTTGGTTCTGCCGAACAGATATTCTCTGATTGATACATTTAGTTCAGAGCTTTTACTATATTGCCCCCTAGTGGCATTTGTGGGGCATTCCTTCTGGCAATATAAAATGTATAAAATTCCTTCTGGCAATATAAAACAACAGAGAAGAAATAATATCAAATGAATTAAACTACAACAATTTTGACAGAGAGACTATCCTAGATTTGACAGACAGGCTTGTCCTATGAAAACCTTTCACATCCATTCTAATATGTTTCACACAAGCCCATCTATGCCATCATAACCAACTGCAGTGTGTGCACTATTTGCAGCTTATCCACAGGAAAACATCAGAAGACAAACAAGGCGAGAACACTAATTTAACCTGAGGTATACAATTTAGAGATGCTGTAAACATCCTCATGCCAGCTGAAGAGAGAGCCTCTTGTCGGATGGGTGGGAATCAACATTAGAGCATGGATCACTGAGACCCTCCAGTGAAAAATAACCTAGTCATTTTAAAGCAGCTCTATGCAAGTTGTTGTCTAAATTAGCAAGTTACGTATTTAAATGGAATGCAAAACTTTGTAGATACCATCCAGAGACTTACTGAAACTGATAAGCTTGCTAACGTGCTAACTGGTGTTTTCTTCTGCATTATAGTCAGAATTTCTGTTTTGAGAAATGTTTCATTTCTTTGGTGTTTTTCAAGCCCAGGACATTGAGCCGCATAGTGGTGGATCGACAAGTGTCTATCTATCTTTCGAATGACCATATATCATCAAAATGACTTTGAATGATACCAAAACTAGTCATCTGACAAAAGCACACCTCAAAATGTTGTAATTGTTGTATTAAAAAAAAGAAATATATGACTATGAATGACATTCTAAGGGCTTGAGAGAAATGAAGCGTTTCCTTATTGTACAGCTCCACTCCAGTTGTTTTTGATGGTCTGTGCTCAGACTGAATGATATGTTTCACTGTAATTAAACTCCTTTAGCTTCAAGAATGACCAACACCGGTCACAGCAGAAGCCACTTTTCTGTGGCTAGGGACTATGATGTAACATTGTTAAAATTTACTTAAAAAGACACACACACACACTCAAGTTGTTTAGGTGTCAGTATATATGGAGGGTTTTGTTTTGCTGATCTTCTGTTAAACCTTTACACTCAAAATGAAAATATTTCAAATGTTGTAAATATCTGTAGCTCACTCAAGTCACAGGTTATCTAATCACATCAGACACACCATAATTTCACGCATCACAATCATACAACCCATAGGCCTACTAGAATGTCTCCATGTCCTGAACGAAAGGACAGTAGCCTGTTTGAGTACAGTAGCCTAGGCTAATGCAGTGGTTCTCAAACTTGTTTCCGTCTCGGTCCGCTGGATCTGATGTTATTTTAATTCATGTCGGTCTGTTTACGACTCCTATGTTTGTGTGTGATTATTTTGTTTTGAATCTATGATCTTCCTTATCAAAAAAAGAAAGACATTGTTAAAGATAGACACAAAAAAGACACATTTCCAACGCCCTACCTGTCATGTGTCTATTGCCAAATGGTCCTGCTTAAAGAAAATATTTGCTCTGAAACAGCTGTTTGGGAAAAAATGGCTCTCTTAATGTAGGCTATCTCTATATGAAACTCTCTTTAGGTTTACTGTTGCTCAACACATGTGCCTTTGCTCATTGCATAGGCTAGTGCAATTCCAAAAGACCACCATAAAAACCATGTCCATATATAGACTTCCATTAGCAAGGGGGACTATATCGTCTATCCATCTTTACCATGATGACCCTTGTCAAAACAGGCACCTTACTCACATAACTTTGCTCTGCGAGTCATTAGTGTTTAGTTGGGTAAAATCGGCATTTCACGATTTCCACTAATGTAGCCTAGTCAAGTCTAACGTTTCTTCTGGAAACGTTTTCACAAGCTCACTGACGCCAACTGTCCAAGCAGGAGGACGTATGCCTAGGTGATACAGTAGGCGAATGGGAAGTTACTTTTTAGGTAGGCTACCTGCCCGACCAAGCCAAGCCCACAGAAGGAGGACTTGCCTAGATTTGGCCTGTATTGAAAATAACATGACGAGTCGTTAAATTAAATGAAATATTTTTTCTCGGTTATTTTCCCGGTTGACATGTGAGGATGCGGTCTGTTGAAGTTATTTTCCTTGTTGTACTAAGTAAGTAGCCTAAACTGTTTTCATTTGGTTTGTTGTCAATATGTTGACTTAGAAATTATTGTTGTCTTTAAAATGACTTGCAACTCAAGCACGATGCAAACGCTGCCGATACGTAGGCTATTAGGTAGGCTACAATGCTTGATCACACCTAAACGTGGTTTCGCACATAGATGACCTTTTGACAATTGTGCGTGTGTGACTATGGTGTAATATTGTACAGGTGTTATGAATCGCATCTAGATCAAAGTCTGATATGGCAGGTTAGCTTCCCCCCCCCCCCCCCCCAAAAAAAAATAGGCCTACAACTCGGATGTCATTATTTAAACAAAATTAAAACTATATTTTTGTTTTATTATTATTCTATAATAGTTTCGTCCTCACCTTTTGCTCTTATAGAATATAGTTTGCTAATGGAAGTGACATTCCAGGTCTTGTATGTCTAGCTTTATGTTTGCTCTCATCTCAGTATAACATGCTTGGGCCTGTTAATGAAGGTGGTCCAGGAATGAAGCACAGAGAGAGGGGGGGCGGATTCCGTGCCCTGGAGCAATTAGGGAACAGGGAATGCTCACAGCACTTGTCAAAGAGATTAGCTTACCTTGTGCAAGTTTAACTTTTCTGAATGTGAGATGGAACAGTTCTTCCTAAAAATGATGCATGATTATTATGGTAAAGAATGTTTTATTTTACTTTCTAATTTATGGTGCGATTGATTATGGAGGCTCACACAACTGGCTAGATCTCCTAACTGGCATGTCCCTAAGCAAACCCACTTATCAGAGATAATACCTTTGATAAAGGAAACTTAACTCTTAACTAAGGTTTTTTTCCCTCAGGTAACAACCTTCGTTCAGCAGAGCCCTTCAATGTTGGAACAACGGGAGTGAAAATATTCTCTGGACCTGCAAATGAGCAGTTTGGTTATACAGTGCAACAGTTAACAAATCACAAGGGCAAATGGTAAAACATCATTTACAGTACCACCATATCTTGTACAGCATCATTTGTTCTTTTAAAGCAATAAGTGTTCTGTAAGGCTGTGCCATTCTCTTCTGCTGAAGAAAGTTATTCTTTACTGTCGTCTCCCTTTGGTCCAGGCTCTTAGTTGGTTCTCCTTGGAATGGTTACCCTGACAACAGGCGAGGAGATGTGTACAAGTGTCAGATATCAGGGTCTAAAACCACCTGTGACAGACTTAACCTCCAAAGTAAGATGCTTGTATCTGACCTTCTATTTGCTGAGTGTTATGATATGTATGTGAAGTGGTCTTCAAATGAGTCAGTGTGCTTTATCTATGTTCTTTCATTCAGACTCAGTGAGTGTCCCATCAGTGACAAATGTCAACATAAACATGAGCCTTGGAATGACACTCACAAGAATACCAAAAACCAATGGACTGATGGTGAGTCAGATTTATGTAATTTATTTATCTTTATTCATCATCTATTTTTTTAAGTCTAAAGCTGATGATGATACAGAAGGTAACTTTTTGAGCAATGTTGATGGCAAAGTTCCTTTGGGCAACATTTTTCTCTGGAACTTTTTGAGAAATGTTTAGTAAGCTACTCGTCATGAGTCATGATTATCCAATCAGAACACATGGAATTGGTGATGTGGATGCCCAGCAACATTTCTCAAAAAGTCAGAGTGAGTAAAAGTGTTGTAAAATTCCATTCTATTCTACAAGTTTCTACCTTTGAAACATATACAACTATTAGAAAGACCACATAGTACTTTTAGGTCAGTCCCAGATAGCAAGGTGACATTGATATGATGTTGATTTTCCATCCAAATCAACATTTTGCAAGCTTATGTAGCCTAAACCAGACAAACCTAGGCCTAGCCAAATGTATCCTGGCTGAAGCAGGGTATGAATTTCCCAATATTTTGCCAGATTAATAGTGGTTTAATATGAATTGAAATACCATTGAAATCGCACTGATCTTTAGTTTGGTTGTAATTTCAACATTGTTTCAATATTTATTTTAATTGAAATACAATTGAAATTCCGCTGGTCTATAGTTAATAAATCAACATTGTTTCAATATTAACTGAGGGTGCAAACTGATGTTAAATCATCATCGAAATCCGACATTGATTCAATGATTTATGGTTGACAATGTAATGTTGATTCTACATAGTTTCAATGCCCGTCTGCTATCTGGGGTGTTATATGTTGTGCTGTGATTCAACGACGATACATGATGAGATGACTTATGTTTGTCCTTTTTTCTGAAGACTTGTGGTCCACTGTGGGCTCAGCAGTGTGGGAGTCAGTATTTCTACCCTGGAGTCTGTACACACATGAGCCCCCTCTTCAGTGTTCAGAGGACACAAGCTCCTGCCTTACAGAGTAAGACACCTCTCTCTCTCTCTCTCTCTCTCTGCTGCTAACTCTGCCCTACAGATGACCTCTTTCTCTCTTGCTCTCTACTCTCTCTGTCTCTCTCCCCCCCCCTCTCTCTCTGTACGTGCTAGGTGACCTGTTTAGTGACAGAGCATACGTAGGAGTATTAGAGCAATAAAAACATTTTAGAAAGTAGCAAGTAGCCAAGTACAAGTACAGCTGATGCAGTAGATACTGTTGGTTACAGAAGTAGATCATCAGACATTGGCTAGCTTATCAGGTAAATACTATTGTAATTTAGGACATGGCTGTATTACTATGTACTGTGTCATCTCAGTTCACACAATCACACACACATAAACACACACACACACGCACACACACACGCGCACACACACACACACACACACACACACACACACACACACACACACACTTTATGAACATATATGTGCAATACTACACAATGTATACATGACATTACAGTGTTTATTAAATCAAAATATTGTCTACTACACTGGTAAACTACACTGGTCTTGATTTTTTGTGAATTGTTTTTTTTTCTCAGCTTGTGGAGGTCCAATGGATCTCATAATTGTTCTTGATGGCTCTAACAGCATCTATCCATGGGGCCCCATGAATGAATTCCTCCAGAAGTTGATCCCATCTCTGGATATTGGGCCACACAGTACCCAAGTAATCCTTCAGACCTGCATTGCTTTTCTTCAGTCACAAATTAAACATCATTATTATAATGACATTACCATTGGCTGTGGCATATAATTTTGTGTTGAGTATCAGATGAATATGACAAGTGTCTAAAAATGCAATGTTAAAACATAGACTATTATAATAATCAAGGATCGTCCAGATGTTTTATACTGTCCATATGTCACACAGAAAATCATACTTATGATCATGATCATGATACTTGATATTATTCCAGGTAAGTGTTATACAGTATGCAGTGGACCCACACTTCGAGTTCAGACTGAATCAGTACAAAACCAAAGCAGAAGTCTTGAACGCTGCATCTGCCATTACACAGAAATATGGCCACTCTACCAACACCTTCCACGCAATTGATTTTGCCAGGTTTGTGCCCTACATATTTACTCAATGTAGGATTTTTCACCCTGATATGTTTGTGAAGATTTGTGGCACTGACTTTTAAAATATGAAAAACATGATGTGCAAAACTAGTACAATATTTATTTATTGCACTATGAATAAAAACAAATCTAAATAGTCAGTGTTACTCAGTATACATAACTACAGATAATGCCTGTACAGAATCTCTGTTCCTCTGCTTTGATATATTTCACTTAGTGCTTTGATATATTTCACTTAGTTAACCTTATATTCTGAAAGAGTAAGTTGTACATGTGAGCTGCCTCTTTGCAGTGATTTTGGATTCAAAGCTGAAAATGGCGGGCGGCCAGGCGCAGCTAAAGTCATGGTGGTGGTGACGGATGGGGAGTCTCATGACATTGCCTTTTCGGGGCAGGTGCTGGCCAAGTGTGAGGCAAACAAAATCACACGCTTCGGCATCGCCGTAAGTCCCAAACCCACACACAGAGGTTAACCATACACTAGAGGTCTGCGGGCGACAGACTTTTCAGTCCCGCTCCAGCGACGTTCTGTTTTCGCTCCAGCAAAAATGTGTCATTTTTTGTCTCGCTCTCGCTCGCATCTGTAACATTATATCTCGCATCTGTAACATTATATTATAGCTTAAAGCCCGCACAAGATAGCTATAGGCCTATATGTAGGAGGAATATTTAGTTCTACTTTCTGTCTCATGAAAGGAACATTTGACACACACAACTGAGAAAGACTGCCAGGTGTCTGATTTTAAGTTTCTTGGCTCTGAATGTAGGGTAGCCTACCCTTCTTTAGAAAGGCACTAACATCAGAAATAGCTAGGCCTACTAGTGGTGCCCTCTTCCTCTGTCATGCTTTTGTGCTTTTGACCTTTGAGTTTCTAGAACTGAGCAGCAGGAAATAACTGACCCCACGTAAACGAAAATATCCGTCAGCTAAGCAGCTTAAAACCCATTTTTTATTGCTGCCAAACAGAACAGCTATAGCACACCTATAATTATGTACACTACTTTAATAATTTCTACATTATTTTTCGAACATATACAGTATAATTTGTGGGAGTGCAGTGAATCATGTTTCTCCCGCAAACGCACCTCTCTCATCGCACCCACGCCAGAGCTTTCAAAACGTGTCCCGTGCCGCACTCTTTTGCGTTGCAACCTGCGGGAGTGCAGACCTCTACCATACACTCCCAAACCCAAACACAGAGGTTAACCATACTGTACACTCCCAAACTAATAGACAGTCAGCCCATATACTGAGGTTAACCAAAGGCTGTCTCATCCGACTATTACATGTCACTATGGTCAAGACAAAAACAGTCAAGGATATTTGAATCAGTTGGTATTACACTCTGTGTACAGCTGTGTGTCAACAAAGTGTGACCAGTGTTCCTTTTCTCTTATTCTCAGGTATTGGGGTCCTATATAAGAAATAACAAAGACCCGTCAAAGCTCATTGAAGAAATTAAGTCTATTGCCAGTAAGCCAACAGACAATTTTTTTTTCAATGTGTCAGAAGAGGCAGCTCTGGTTAAAATTGCTGGGACTCTGGGAGACAGGATATTCAAAATTGAAGGTAAAAAGACTGTGTGCCTGCATATACAAATTCTAATGTCACAATTGAATTTGTTAAGAAGCATATGACAGTTTCATGGCCTGATATGTCTCTCATTCTCATTCTATGTCAGTTCAACAATGATGTTGTGATGGTTGATGCCTGGTTCTGATTTTGTTTTTGTTGGTAACAGGTACAGGGAAAGGGGGTGACAGTTTTCAGATGGAGATGGCCCAAGTGGGATTCAGTGCACACTACTCAAGTAAAGATGTAAGGCTTTTTGTGCACAACATTTTAATCTTTATATCTATCTATTAATGTCAGCAACGTCCGTCTGTCTTGTCAATTTGACGTTGTTTACTGCGCCATTCTGATGAGCGTCTCTTGTGTCGATCATCCATAAACACTAGGTCAAATTCAAGACTCTTTTCCTCAGTGGTGCAAATGTCATGTGACCATGCATCATCTATCTATAAAGCAAGAAGTGTCTGTGTGTCTGTGGCACGCATATCTCGCAGGTGTCTCAAACTTGACAGGTGTCTTGCTACGGACATGAGTAAGTGCAGTGCAAAATGTTACGTTGTTTGAATAAGAAATGCAAAAGATATTGTTAAATATATCGGTAAAAGAAGCACACATTGGCTTTCGCCGCTAGCCACTCCCCCTCCCACACAGCACTGTACTGTAAGCCAGTGTTTCTCAAACTTTTTCAGACCAAGGACCACTTAACCAGTAAAAAAAACATCACGGACCACCTAGCTAATAGACACAATAGGCCTACTCACTGAACCACCTTGCTAATTGTCTTTGCACCTTGCTTATTGTGTCAGAGGATTCATATGATTTAAATCGGCATAGCTTACATAGGCAGTGTTGCAGAACTGTTTGGATTCACATACAAGTTGGTTCAATATTGCAAACAACTCATCTATATTATGTTTTACCACATCTGCTTACGGACCACTTGGGATAGCTTGCGGACCACACTTTGAGAAACACTGCTGTAAGCTACCAGTGAAGATAGAAGCAGGGCTTTGGCAGAACCGGATCAGTGTATGTTACACGGGTAAAAACTTAAGCGAGTGCAAGATGTGTTAACATGTCTGACCTCAACAATGAAGACCCCCTGTATACGGGTTGCTTGCATAAAATGACTCCGCGGATTTTGCAACAAAGTTAAGCGAGTGCAAAATGTGTTAACATGTCTGACCTCAACAATGAAGACCCCCTGTATACGGTTTGCTTGCATAAAATGACTCCGCGGATTTTGCAACAACACGCCAACACACACAGGTATGCAGTGGCTCTTCAAAATGACGTAAAACATGATGTGCAATAAACGGACACTTCGAATAGCCTAGGCTACTTTGGACTGTCTTTAGACTTTGAATAAGCAAACGACAATTCCAACTGCAAGGTCCTAAATTGAAACGAGCGATAATGGTCCCGAATTAAAGAACGTCTCAGAATGCCACACATGCAAAGCATAATCAGCGACAAGCAACGAGTGGCAGACAGAGTGTGATGTCACTTATAGGCCACCAGAGACTGTTTTTGAGTCACACCGTTGCAAATTTCATATGATGATGCATCATTCCACAAAATGGTTTGTTTTCTCTATCATCAAGTTATTTAATAGGCTAAGCATATAGCCTTGACTCAAAACAGCTGTTAGGATTATGTCATTTTGATTTGTAAAAAATGTCACATGCAGCCATGCTTAAATTCTGCTCACTTCACATTTATTATATTATTATATTATCTGTATTCATTATTGAATGCTTACCTGGAATTATGTTTTTCCCTATCATCCTATTTTTAAAGCAGGCCTACCTGCAGGCATGTAATTGGGCTACAGGAATAGCATGTTTGAACGGGCACTGCACTAGTTCCACAAAATAGTGTTTGTCTTCTCTATCATAAAGCTATTCAATTGGGCTAAACATAGCCTTGCCATTTTGATCTCCTGGAAAATGTCAAATGCAGCCATGCTTAAATTCAGCTTACTGCACATTTATTAAAATATAATATAATATAATATAATATAATATAATATAATATAATAATCATTATTAAATGCCCTATCATACTGTTTTTAAAGCAGGTCTACCTCCGGGCATGTATGGGCAATGGGTTTTCTACAGGAATAGCATAATTTGAAGGGGCATTGCACTAGTATTTATCGATGTTTGAAACAGTAATCAGTGCTGTATTTATGGCAAGTGAGTAGAATGTATAAAATACAGCATAAGATGAGATGATAAGGAATCCATAAACTGTATGTTTGGAGAGGATGTGTAGGAACACTAGGCAATATATTGTATTTGTTATGACTGAGATTTCACTTCATACACAGAGCTTTAAAGTTGTTGTCATTGCAATGCAAAAGGCTACATTACATTACAGTACAGTACAGTACAGTACATTATACAGTATGTTGTTGAATGTAGGCAAAAGTGTTTAGGTTAACCTGTGCTACATAGGAGACCCTACTATTTCTGTGATGCTTTGTTACTCCAGGACGAGCTTCTGCTGGGTGCTGTCGGTGCGTACACCTGGAGCGGTACAGTGGTGCACCAAACTGGACAGAGGACAGACATCTTCCCTTTCTCCACGTTCCAGGACATCCTGCAGGACAACACCCACCACAGCTCACTGCTAGGTATCAAAGCTCTCTGACATGTATTGGGACAAATTAGTAAGCCCATCAGTAACACTTTACTTAAAGTGTTCATATATTATCATAACACATTCATAAAGAGTGTAACATATCCATAAGGCCTCATAATGTTTGACAGAAATATATTACAATTAGCTATGTCTGCACTCATGAATGGGGTTTGATGTCTAAAGCTTTTGAAGCCCTTACAGTTTGAAGTATCACAGTACATTATGATGTACAGTCATGAGTATGAATATAGACATACTCAATCATTATTAGGCTTTATAAATGTATAATACCCCTTATGGATGTGTTTATAATGCTTTTTGGATACTGGGTTCATAGTGTAACCAAATCATCTTTAAATTATCTTATAAAGATGCATTTCTTTTGCATATTATTATAGCATCGGTATCTTCCTGTCTTATGGCTAAAAGGTTCTTCTTAATGTTTAGGATATTCTGTGACAACACTGCATGATGGAGCAGTACAGTATTATGTGGCTGGTGCTCCACGATCTAACCATTCTGGTCAAGTCATCGTTTACACATTAAACTCTCAAAGGAAGCTCACAGTAGTGGACTCTGAGAGAGGAAAACAGGTTAGTGTTGAACAATGTAGTGTGTAATGCTTTGAGCCTCTGGGCTACATTGATCCCAAAAATTAAGTAAATACATGCTAGTAACTCTAAATATCAAAAGTAATGACAAGAACGCTACAAGCTGTAATTTATGATTAGTAATATGCTAATAGATTTTTAATATCTCATGAATTAAACTAATTTTAAAATGTAGTAACATCTTCAATGTAAGAAAGATATTGTGAAAGAAATTGAACTGTTCTCTTTGGCTCCTTAGATTGGAGCGTATTTTGGGAGTGTACTGTGTGCTTTAGATGTGGATAAAAATGGCGTGTCTGACTTGCTCTTGGTGGGGGCACCCATGTTCATGAGCAACGTGAACAAAGAACAGGGTCGGGTCTACCTGTTTTCTGTCACCAAGGTATGCCATCATGTTTATTGTCATTCATTCATTTGTCAGATAACTTAAGAAAAAGAGAAGATATACATCCTTATCATTACATCTATTACCTGGGAATTTAATCCAGATCTATTAGGACTTCAGCTAACTCTGAGTGCGTCAATCACATGACATTACGTCATCCTGCTTCTAAACTAATTGAATGTTTTTTGAGACCTTTTCAAAAATCATACAATAATGCTCCTATGTTCATATTGCATCTGTCATGTTATTTTTAAGGGCATCCTTAATGAACAGGGATACCTCGATGGTCCATCCATCTCAGACAATGCTCGCTTTGGCACGACCATATCCCCCGTCTCAGACTTGGACCTGGACGGTTTCAGTGATGTTGTGGTGGGAGCTCCACTGGAGGATGGAGGCAAAGGGGTCGTGTACGTCTACAACGGAGACAGAAGGACTCTTCACAAACAACACTCCCAGGTAGCCACGGCATGGGGCACAGCAGAACTGCGGGGGTAATGTGAGCTTGAGCATGTGATGTAGAAACCCAGAAAACATCTAAAAGTATGAAATTAGATTTCTTGTAGGTGATCAAATTGGTCACCATTGAAGAAGAGCACTTATAGAGAGAGAGAGATGGTAACAGTGTGTGTGTGTGTGTGTGTGTGTGTGTGTGTGTGTGTGTGTGTGTGTGTATGTGTGTGTGTGTGTTTTTTTTTTTTCAGAGGATACTTGGATCAAGATTAGATCCCAAACTGCAGTATTTTGGAAGGTCACTGGATACCAGTGGAGATATGAATGATGACACGATGCCAGATATTTCAGTGGGGGCACTGGGGAAGGTGGTTCAGCTCTGGTGAGCTTTCTGAACATATATGAATATCTCATTATGAAGAATGTCAGTGGGTTGGAGTTAAATGGGTTGAGAAGGTATACATGAGCAATTGGTAGCCAACACTGTCTTAATCAGATACTCTTGTGAAGCACTGGGTATGAGCTGTTGTCATTGATACTCATGTCATTTTAAACAGATGATCTGCCCATGGTTTCATCATCAGTAGCTATTTGTTGACGTTTTATTCAACTCTTCTGTTACATCACTCGCTAGTACAGTTTAATGGATCAATATCCGATTAATTCTAAAATCAACTCTCTGCAGGTCAAGGGGAGTGGCAAAAGTGACTGCAACAGCTGTCTTCATGCCGGATCAAATCAACATACTGGGAACCAAATGTGACGTGAATGGCAGAAAGTTATTGTGTGTCGATGCCCACGTATGTTTCAGTGCATCATTCAGACCAAAAACTCCTGTTGGGCCTTTAGGTAAGGTGGATTCAACATCAAGTACTGCCTGAAATGTTTCATGAGTTAAACTATTATAGCTCATGAAACATTTCATTAGTTAATATAACTTATACATTTAGCTCACAGATGTGGCATCCAGGAATTGAACTTATGACTTTATGGCTTCTGATTGGAAACTCAGTGCCCTAACTAAATCATCACTGCTGCAGTATTAGTAATGTCTCTCTGCCTCCTTGTCATAGGGATAGCTTACAACTTCACACTTGATGCTGATCTCCAGTCCTCTCATGTGGCTTCACGTGGATTGTTCAGACAGAACAATGACAGGGTCTTCAGTGGAACGATCCAACTTTCTGCTATACCTGTCTGTAAACACTATCCAATCTATGTTCAGGTAAGAAGCCCAGAGAGCAGTCTGTAGCAGAACTCCCTGAGATCATCCTGATTACGCAACAGTGGGCTCTGTGCACTAGCTTACTTGAAGTCGGCCAACCAGTTTCCTGTTTGTTGACATGGCTGTCAACAAGCACATGAAGATGAGTGCTTTAGTTGTACCAAAACTTAATGTGCCGGGGCAGCTCTAAAGAGCACTGCTGTGTGCCACTCTGCTTGGCTTCAAGTCGTTATAAAAGCGAGTGTGGAAAAGATCGGGTTTGGCAAGCCATTTTAACATTTACCCGCTTGACTGGATATGTATTGCAGATATCTGTAATTCAGTTTTGCCTAGTCAAAACGAACATTTTAGATATCTGCAATTAAATTCTTCCTATCAATAATTGTCATTTCAGATATCCACAAAGACATTCTTCCTAGGACAAATGACGCCACATTTTCTATTCATTTCTATGGGGTTTATCATTACGGATATCTACAATTCAGTTGCAGATATCTGTAATTCCAGGTAGAGATATCTACAATTTGATTCTGACTAGTCATAACTCCAGTTGAAGATATCTTTAATTCACCTCAATTCAAGATATCTACTTTTCCTTTTCAGATATCTTGAATTAAGTTTTGACTAGGCGAAATGACATTGTAGATATCTGTAAATGGAATTATGACTAGTCAAAATGACGTTGTAGATATCTCAAACTGGAGTTAGGGATCGTCATAATTTGATTGTAGATATCTATTATCAAGTTATAGATATCTTGAATGAGTTTTGATTAGAGATATCTGAAATTGGAGATATCTATAACTTTCATTCTGCCTAGTCAAAATGTAATTATAGATATCTTGAATTAGAGTTTTGACTAGGCGAAATGACTATGCAATCCACTTCAGGCGGGAGCGTGTTGTTGTTCAAATCATCAAATCACATAGCACCTGTTAACTATTAACTTTGTAATTAGCACTAATTAGCACCATGTCAGAGCAGCCAGAGGGCGAAGGAGTTTTTAATCGTCTTTTTAATGCTGCAGCCTATGCAAGACAGGAGCTGGCAGCAAGAATTGATGATTCAATGTTGCTTTGATTTTTTCGATTACAGCCAACACCATTATGAATGGAGTTTCCTGTAGATGGTGCTGGTGCATTCAGTAGCCGAGGCCAGACAGTAACGGTGTCCCTGAGTTTTAGTTATTTTAGATGTTAACAAGACATTACAGCCATGACTGCTTATTCTTCTTCCATTCATAGAAATAAGGAAATAAGCCCACTTCTTCTTCGATTATGTTGGGGAGGGGAAATTAGCCTACGGACAGAGAATGTCTAATAAGTAGATGGGCTCTGCTACGGATCTAAAGAGCAACGTCTTGCACAATAATTTGCACTAGTCATAATGACGTTTGAGATATCTTCACCTTTCATTCTGTCTAGTCAAAACTGAATTAAAGATATTTGCAATTGCCATTTAAGATGTGTGACGAGTTGAATGTTGTTTTCAATGACGTGATGACAGATACTTCGGTAAAGTTAGACAGAAGTTAGATTTGCAAGATTCGCGTTTTGCGGTTCAATAAATCATAGGAGAAACGTTTTCATTGCACAATAGAGAGCTCAATCTAACCGTAGTAAGGTAGACAACAAGCTACAACCCTATTTTCATCCGAAAGAACCGTGTACATATGTGGATTATGGAAGCATATGGGTAGCTTTATTCAAATGAGAATGCAATCTGCAATATGCAATTCAAAAAGACATTACATTATGCAATTGACAATTCATTATGCAATTTAATATTGCAATTTGCAATAATATCCAACAAATTGTATTTTAATCTGCAAAGTGACAATGAAATCCTAAAATCAATTCCAATAATTTTGGTTAAAAAATAGAATAAACATGGATTGAATTGCATTCCATTTTGCAATGGTACTTCAGTCTCAAAATTCAAATGGCAATTAATTTTGCATTTCAATTTTCAATATTCAGTTTCATCATTTAACTGTCAATTCGTTTTGCAATTTAATATTTAAAGTGCAATGTAGGATTGCATTTTAAAAACATATTTGGCAAAACTGTCAATGCCAGCTTGAAAAGATTTTGGATTACTTTGGGCAAAACGTTTTGCCATCGTTTTGAGGCATTTTATTCAAATGGAAAAGAAATAGCGCCCCTCGTGATTGCATTGCACTTTGGTCACGCTCTTTGTGTTGCAAAATTCGAATGGCCATTCAATCTGCCAAACGCATTGCAATCTGTCAAGTCACTCGTCAAGGCGGGAACTAGGCTACGTCACTTCCGTGTTAACGTCTTCTTACCCAGTTAGCGTTTGCAATGGAGGAGTTTGCAGTGTCTGGCCGACAGGCCCGGCTGTAGAGTACAGTGACAGAGGGGGCATTTGCGATTTTCAAGGGGGCACTTTTTTTTTTATTGGGGGGGTGGGGGGTGTTGGCGGCGCAAACATATCATGTCACAGTTGATGAATAATGTTAACCGTGACAGCGAGTAGGCCTAGTGTCCGCCAGACCCAGCTGTGTTCTTACATTATTAAGGCTCTTATGTTGCTGCTGATAACTGCCAACCAGCGGCATCTTTAGTAGCACCCCCTCCCCCCAGCAATCACCAGCCTACAAATAAGCATCGTATACAACAATTCAGCGAGATAGATTTGGCCAAACGTGGGCCCGGAGCAACCGCACCCCCCGGTCTGCTTATGAGGCTAGCCAGACCACGGAGGGGAGTCTCCGTTGTGTGTGTGTGTGTGTGTGTGAGAGAGGGAGAGAGCAGGGCAAGGAAAGGCTGTGTGAGTTTTAGCCTAACTAACGACAATGGACGACAGAGTGGGCGATCTAGCCCTACTTGTCCTGTGAACTCCAAAGAGCTCCGAGATCTCCCTCATAGGAGAGGTAACCCTCTATTCCCTCCAGTGGCATATCCACAGAAGGTCTCCCCACCGGCTAGCACCCATTAGCTGTAAGGCCTCAGAAATCTTTGAACGGACCAGGTTGACATCAAATCGGACAAGTAGGGCTAGATAGCCCACTCTGTCGTCCATTTTCAGTAATCTGTCTGTTGAGTCAGACTCGTTGACACGGTGGTGTTCTACATAATCAGCCAGAGACCTTAGTGCAGCTGCAAACTCCTCCATTGCAAGCGCTAACTGGGTAAGACGTAAACACGGAAGTGACGTAGCCTAGTTCCCGCCTTGACGAGTGACTTGACAGATTGCAATGCGTTTGGCAGATTGAATGGCCATTTGAATTTTGCAACACAAAGAGCGTGACTAAAGTGCAATGCAATCACGGGGGGCGCTATTTCTTTTCCATTTGAATAAAATGCCTCAAAACGAAGGCAAAACGTTTTGCCCAAAATAATCCAAAATCTTTTCAGGCTGGCATTGACAGTTTTGCCAAATATGTTTTTAAAATGCAATCCTACATTGCACTTTAAATATTAAATTGCAAAACGAATTGACAGTTAAATGATGAAACTGAATATTGAAAATTAAAATGCAAAATGAATTGCCATTTGAATTTTGAGACTGAAGTACCATGGCAAAATGGAATGCAATTCAATCCATGTTTATTCTATTTTTTAACCAAAATTATTGGAATTAATTTTAGGATTTCATTGTCACTTTGCAGATTAAAATACAATTTGTTGGATATTATTGCAAATTGCAATATTAAATTGCATAATGAATTGTCAATTGCATAATGTAATGTCTTTTTGAATTGCATATTGCAGATTGCATTCTCATTTGAATAAAGCTACTCATATGCTTCCATAGTGGATTAATAAAACGCATCCCTGTGACCGTTAGCTTTCAGCCGAGAGTCTAGGGACCGTCTACAAAGTGCAAAACTGAAAGTGGACACAAAGATACATTTGAATAGCTTCGCTGTTATTAAGCCTACTGCTTCCAAAATCACAACACATGTGTAGGACCTCCCAAGCAACATACTACACCAGTTAATTAGGGGAAAATGGACTCGCCTTATTTATAATATATTTTTAATGGGGGACAAATTCAATAGCTTCGCTGTTATTGAGCCTACTGCTTCCAAAATCACAACACACATAGAGGGCCTCCCAAGCAACATACTACACCAGCTAATTAGGGGAAAATGGACTCACCCTATTTATAATACTACACCAAATGTTAAATGTTGGTAAATGTTAAAATCGCTTGCCATAATCGGGCGTTCTTTTCCTCTCACCTCCGTAGGTCTATTACGCACCTCCCTGAACTATGAAACACCGTACATTCATTCATTCATTCACTGATATGCGCAAATAGTGCGCTGGTCACGTCTCCCCTTCGCATACATACACACACGCACACACACAATGTTACTGATTAAAACTTCTGTGTTCCATCTCCCCGTTTGCTACAATGTAGGATCCCATTGCAGTGAAACCGTGTGCAGAGTTGTGCTGTTCTGTAACATACATACTCATTTACTGATACCGACACTTCTTTCACTGTTGCGTTTCTCCCGCCGTCTTCCGCATTTGTGACGGTCAAAGAAGAGCGCGCTATGCGCCAGTACTATTTAAATGACTGTTTGGGTCATGGGAAATGGTGTGAGGGAGATCAAGTATTTAGTTTTTCGTGTGTATGTGTATAAGTATGTGTTATCATCCGTTATCTAATTCTGTGTTGCCTGCATTGCTATAGAAAACAAACTGATTTGCCAGAAAATTAAGATTAGGCTAGTGACAATGGCCCCACATTTTTGAGATACCCCTACCGGAGGTAGAACTAAACGCAACAATGTTTTTCCTTATCTCTAAGGTCTCCCATATATGAAATGGATTCTTGGCTAAAAATATTTTACTGCTAAGATTGTTAAATTAACAGATATTGTTATACACCCCAAAACCAAAAAAGGACTAAAATATAGCATGTCCGAATGGGAGTTAAGGCATATAAACTAGTGCAGATCAATCACACAAGCTCTGAGAACTTTGAAACTTAGCTTGTTTATAGTCGGGAAGTTGCTTTACCTACTAGAAAAGACTGGATGTGAATATCTTGATGTATGGAATGAATAGAGACATGTAAACATACACCTAAAATAAGCGGACATGCAAAAAATGAATATCTATGCAGAATGTTTTCATTTACTTTGCAGCTGCTTTACCAGGGATTATCATAGAAACACATATGAAAGCCCTTTCTGACCATTTGTCACTAGCCTAGATGTTGTTACCTATAGTTGGTTTTCTCCCAAATGTTGCATTATGGGTAAGAGCACCTATGAAGCAGTCAGTTTGTGATATCAAGAGAGAAAGTAACAGCTTGTTGTGAGGCTGTGGTGGTATGTTACCGTGTTGTGGAAAGTACTGGACTAAACTGCTGGCTTACTAAAGACAATTTTCTGTTAAGTATTGTCGAGGACAATTTTTTGCTGGAATTATATCCACTTTATTTTTGTTTATTTAGTTATTTTGTTTGTTAATATTTTGCATCGTCAGAAAAAAAACCTCTTTCAAACGTCAGTTGCTACTGTGACCTGTCCTTCCATCCTGCTTGAACACTTCCAACCCGTTTGCACAATCCCAAAACAGTGGTCTGCCCCGGGCAGTATCACATTACAAGTTTTCAGGGGTTTGTTGGCAGCGTTGTCAACAAACAGGAAACTGGTTTGCCGACTTCAAGTAAGTTAGTGCACAGAGCCCATAATCCATAATAAAAAATAAAAAACATACAGTAGATACATATCATAGACATATATATATTTTTGTTTTCCTTATCTAGTTTGGTATTCCTTGTCCATTATTACAGGCTGTAGTGTTTTTCCCACACAGGACGCGCCAGACTTTGTGAATCCCCTGGTGTTGCGGGTGGACGTCGGCCTTCAGAGACCAGACTCCAACCCTGTGCTGGACGCTTACTCCACCCACGCCTGGGCTTTCTCAGTGAGGTTCCACGCGCTTGCTCCTCACACATGCACAATGCTTCTTAACATGAGCGTTTGTTTTTCATCTAGGGTACAGTTAGCATAGTGGTCATTTGTATACAGATTTAGTATAGAATTTGTATACATTTGTATACAATTTAGCAAATTGAGAGGACAAATATTTAGAATTTTGTTGTCACTGGAAAAACTGCTGATACTTTTCTACAGATTAAAGCTAATAATACTAATATAATAATAATATAATAATAAATAGATTAGATGTTATTGAAATATATTGTAATAATATGTCAATATAATAATACATTCCATTTTTTTAACAGTTGTTCTATCTACTGTGTTGATTGTGGTGTCAATCTTTTCGACAGATTCCCTTTTCTAAAGACTGCGGCTCTGATAATGTGTGCTCGACTGACCTAGTGCTTAATGTCAAGCAGGAGAAGAAAGTTCTCAGGTGGCTAACTGAATTCATTTTATTTCAGGAACATGTTTCTTTGTCACTTAGGGCAAAGTGTACAGGCATTTGTTTGGTAAATTTCCAAAATCTTATGTGTTTATCAGTTCCCAATCCATTCCTTATGTTGTGTCTTAGCTCAGAGGAAAATATCTATTTCATGGAAAATTGTGTAATTGTGCCTATAGAAATCATTGAACAAGATTTTCTGCCAAACTTTTTTTGTAGTTCTTCTCCAATGCTTGTCAGCTACAAGAACAGAAGACTTTCATTTGAGGTTGTGGTGATGAACATGAAGGAGAATGCCTACAACACCGAGATAATAGCAACGTACTCCAAGAATCTCTTTTACGCATCAGTCACTCCCCCGGTCAGTCTAGAGAAACTTCTGTTAATGCTTGGGTTTAGGTGGAATGAGATCTACCAATCAGTCATTCATTCATTTGTCACATACATAAAGATACTGTTGTAAAACATGTAGTGAAATGGCATTTAGCTGCTCAACTTTCCTATGCAGAGTTGTAAAGGATAAAGAAAGAAAGATTGGCCTCAGCTGTGGCGCAACTGGCTGGGGCACCTGCACCGTACGCCGGTGACCCGGGTTCGATTCCCGCCCCGTGGTCCTTTACGGATCCCACCCCAACTCTCTCTCTCCCACTCACTTCCTGTCATTCTCCACTGTCCTATCAAATTAAAGGCATAAAAAGCCCAAAAGAAAAAAGAAAGATTTAGAAAGAATTTAATAGATGAGAGAACTTGTATCTTTTAGACATGATACTATCTTGCTAACTAAGCAGATATAATTGCATTGAATTGGAATCGGTTGAAATTCAATTGAATTACATTTATCCGAATTCAACAAAATTGTGTTTGTATTACACCCAAAACATTTTTCTTTTTTGTTTCAGAGTGATGGAACGGATGTGAAATGCTCCTCTGTACAGGATTCACTTTCCCTTGTTTGTCAAGTAGCATACCCTGCACTAGAAAAGAACCAACAGGTATGCTGGTACTCTAGCATGAGTCCAAGACTGTATATTTACAGTATATGTATTATAAACTCATTCATGCTCTCCTTTTTTGAAGGTGACATTTTTTGTTCACTTTGATTTCAATCTCAACCACCTACAAAGCAAAGCACAAGTGGATTTTATGGCCCAAAGGTGAGAAAAGGACCTTTGTTGTTTATGTTCTGTTGTGCCGGGAGGTTTTTATGGCCCTGCCTGCCCTTATACTGAATGCATTTGTGCCTCTCTGCCCATCTCTATTGCAGTGATGGCAAAGAAGATCGTCCAGCGGACAACAAAGTTGGCATCACAGTCCCCGTCCGTTACGACTCTGAACTCATCCTGACAAAGTGAGTTTTAGGCGTAGCACAGTATGAGATACCAGTTACGTAAAACAGAGTGAGACTTGCTAGTCCAGGACATGTTTCCTGATAATGTTGTCTCCTAACATGAAGACTCTAAAAGTGTATCTTTCTCAAGTTGATTACTTTCCTAGGTGTGTTTACCAAACCATCTTGTGAGAGTCTTTTTTTATACATTCATAACACTTAAAGTACATGTTTCTGGCATCGATTATTGTCATTCACATAGGTCTGACTCTGACCATACGTAAGATATGTATGATGGGCATGAAACCACATGTGATCATAATATCAACAAGAAATATGTAAGACAAGATTGAATAAGTTACCAAGTGGTGGAACAAGCTTCCAAACACTATCAGAGCAGTCCCATTGAATTAAAGCTCCTCTGAGAGTACCATATCTTCATCCATCTACCTCAGTCCTAACATGCATAACACATTTTGCATTTATCATGCACTACCTTTTATTTTCCTATCAATTAGTCTCTCTACATCCTCTGGTCTCTACTCTAAGTGCTGCACCCATCCAAGGTTATATAGGAATTATTGTTACTGTGTTGCTAAGTGTGGTATCACACTGTAGCTTGATTGTTATCCTCACTTGTAAGTCACTTTACATAAGCGCGTCAGCTAAATTAATAAATGTAAATGTCAAATATTGTTTCCTCTGACAATTTAGCTCTGTTCCGTAGCATTAAGAGGGTTGATACCTGGTCATTTTGGACACAATTTGCACAGTTCCTGAAACACAATAAATGTTAAAATGATGTAAATTGACATTTGTAATAATAAATCAGTGATAGACTCCATTGGTATTCTGCGAAACACTGACTGTCTCTTTTTCCCCCACAGAAAATCAAGTATGAATTTTTATGTAGTTGAAGAGAACAAACCTTATAAAACCTCCATTAAAGACTTTTATGACATTGGACCAGAGTTCAACCTAAGTGTGAAAGTAAGTAATCTGGGGCACAGCAAAGGTGCCATTTGACCAGGGAATCTATCTTCAGTAGAGTTGCACAAAATAGAGGATAAATTGCTTTCTATTTTAGGTTACTACAGTTAATGTTCCTGTGGGTCTGGCCTACCTGTCAGTGTCTTTGCCGACCACCACTAAAGGAGGAAATCCACTCCTGTACCTGACCTCCCTCAGCACCCAACCAGTAAGGACCACACTTTTGACTGATATGGGAGGGTAGGACATTGTCAGGATGTCAGAAAAGACAACATTACGCTATTTGTATAAAAGCTACTTGTAAAAAAACTACTGTACCTTTTCCTCATTCGATCACCTATGATTGTGGATGAAGTAAGTTGTTTGTTTCTGAAATATAGAAATATTTTTGACACAGGAATGTATCATTCAAAGATGCATCAGTTGACTCTTCAATTAGGTTGAATTTGGATTTAAAACTTTTTTTAAAAGGGCTGTGATAGCGGGCTAGTATCTAGCAGACACTCAATAGCTTATGATTCAACACCATGCAGTGGTAAAAAAAAAGCTATGGCTATGATTGCAATGAGTTTCCCACCGTGGCTTTTCTGATGATCTACCTGCAGACACGGGCTGTGTTGTGCGAGGCCAGTGGTGTAGTCGACCCTCTGAAGATCGGGACAAAGCCTCACAGTGTCTCTTTCAAGAACGAGAACCTCAGAGGCATGACAAGCCTGGTGAGTCTCCACGTCTTCTAGATCCGGCACACTCACACGCACGTTTCTCTGCCACCATTTACAGCCACAGTGTGTGTGCGTATGTGTGTGCGTGTGTGTGTGCGTGCGTGTGTGTGTGTGCGTGTGCGTGTGTATGTATGTGTGTGTCTGTGTGTCTGTGTATGACAAATATAATCCCCTATTGCAGTGTAAGCTGTCCTATGTGAAGAGTGTGTGGCTGATCTCAGTATTGTGTGTACAGGACTGTAAGACTGTCAAATGTGCATCTATAAAATGCGTGATCAAGGACATGACTGAAAAGAGTCACTATTTCGTCAACATCACAGCGAGGATTTGGAACGGAACCTTCGCTTCTGTGAGAGCTTAACTTCTGCCTATGCATTCAATTATATATCTATTGTATGGATATGTATATGGATATATGATATGTGCCTGTGATTGTATACTGCTTAACTAATTGTTTTTGTTTGTTTGTTGGTTGGTCATGAACGTACATGTATATTCATCCAGTCAAGTTTCCAGACCTTGGAGCTCACAGCCACCTCTGAGATTGAAACCTCACAGCCAGATTTGCTCATCATTGGGCTGAAAAAAGCAGTGGTGAAGCTTACTTTCTGGCACAAACCATCCTGTTAAGCTCTTAAACTGTACATTACCCATGAACTAAACTAGTGCCTTGGTGTTAAGAGCTCGCTCTCTCCCCCATCACTCACTCACTCACTCACACACACACACACACACACACACACACACACACACACACTGTCTATATATTTCTATCTATACAGTTTTAAAACCTTATCTTACACTCAAATCTTATCCATTCTTGTCTCTGTCTTTGTGTAGGCGAGCCTCACTATCAGTAAGCCAGGAGAGAAGGCAGATGTGCCAGTGGGCGTCATTGTGGGCAGTGCTATTGGAGGACTGCTCCTGCTGGCCCTTGTAGTGGGTCTGCTTTGGAAGGTGAGATCTTAACATTTTACACAAGCTTCATTTAATTGATAGAATACTTTAAAGTGACATTGTGCACATTTTCACAGTTGTATGATGTGGTTTTGTCTGTAGCAGTTTGTCTGTAGTTTAACATATTCCAATTCATTTTGATGATATATGTCACGTGAAGGAGAAGTAAATAAAGTTGTCATTCCTAGCCAGCCTACTAGTCCAGGCTATTTATTGTTTTGTTTTAGGCTTTGGGTCTGATATCATAAAAAAATGTCATAACTTCTACAGCAGGATGTCACCAAATGCAATATATCAGTTAACAAGTTAGCCACCCTTTACCAATACTATATCCACTAATGTTAGTAATGACAAGGCAAATTTACAAAATTACAATTATATTATATTAAATATATATTTTTTACCTAAACTTTGCATCTTCAGCAACAAAGCAAATACACACACTTGTATGTATAATGCTATGTAATAATGAAGTAGTTAGATCATAGGATATAAAGTTAAAGGTGTCTTTAGGTATTTAGATGCTTTTATCCAAAGCGACATGGACTTACAAAGTTTTGGATTGGGGAATGGAACCTGGGCCGACCGATTGCCAGGCGGTGACAGTACTGCTGGTCCACTCTGCCTGCTCAGATATAAGACACAGAGATATAAAAAAAACACTAACTATAAAAGAAGAAATAATTTAAAAAAAGGGAAAACATTCACTGTTGTTGTTGGGGGGGGGGTTGTCCACCGACTTGTTGTCCCTGTCAAGGTCGCCATGGCCTCAACAGGCACAGACAAGGAGGCATCGGGCAGGGGCGGTGGGGGGCTTAGTTGGTTGGTTGTAACCGGGGTGCAGAGCTAGAGTTCAGTAGGGTGACAGCCGCAGGAAAGAAGCTTCGGGTACGGAGCGACCTGTAACACCTCCCGGAGGGGAGTGGGGTGAACAGTCTATGTTTGGGGTGAGAACAGTCTTTAATGATGCAGCACGCCTTACAAAAGCATCGCTTGCCCTGGATGGCCTCAATGGAGGGGATTGAGGAACAGATGATGCGTTGAGCAGTTTTCACCACCCTCTGCAGTGCTTTTCGGTCTTAGGCAGAGCAGTTGCCATGCCCAACTGTAACACAATTGGTAAGGATGCTTTTGATGGTGCAGCGGTAGAAATTCACCAGGATCTGAGGAGACAGATGGACTTTCTTTAGTCTCCTCAGAAAGAAGAGACACTGGTCAGCCTTGTTGATCAGGGTAGAGGTGTTGATTGTCCAAGAGAGGTCCTCAGAGATGTGGACACCCAGAAGCTTGAAGCTGGTGACACGCTCCACTTCAGTCCCGTTGATGAGAATGGGGGTGTGTGTGCTAGCTTTAGACTTCCTGAAGTCCACAATGAGCTCTTTGGTCTTCTTGGTGTTAAGAGCCAGGTTGTTGTCAGTGCACCACGATGTTATCAATGTTACCGTCTCATCGTTGTTGCTGATGAGACCAATCACTGTAGTGTCGTCTGCAAACTTGACAATGGTGTTAGAGTCATGTACAGGTGTGCAGTCGTGGGTGAAGAGGGTGTAGAGGAGAGGGCTCAGCACACATCCCTGTGGTACGACAGTGTTTAGGAGGATGGTTGAGGAGGTGTGATTATCTAACCTAACAGACTGAGGTCTGTTGGTTAGGAAGTCCAGAATCCAGTTATAGAGAGAGTTATTGATGCCCACTTCAATGAGTTTGGTGACCCGTTTGGAGGGGCTGATGGTGTTGAATGCTGAACTAAAGTCAATGAACAGCATTCTCACATAGGTGTTGCTATTGTCAAGGTGGGACAGAGCAGAGTGAAGTGCCGTAGAGATTGCATCCTTTGTCCTCCTGTTCTGACGGCGAATTGGAAGGGGTCCAGTGAGGGTGGTAATCAGGTCTTGAGATGGGCCAGGACCAGCCTCTTGAAGCACTTCATGATGATGGGGGTGAGTGCAACGGGGCGGAAGTCTTTAAGGCTTGTTGCAGTGGAGTGTTTTGGCACCGGCACGATGGAGGTGGTTTTAAAGCACACAGGGACAGCTGCCTGGGCTAGTGACAGATTAAATATGTCAGTCCAAACCTCAGCCAGCTGCACTGCACAGGCCCTTAGTATGTATCCGGGGATCAGGACCAGCAACTTTACGTGCATTAGTCCTGCTCAGTGCCGCACACACATCGGTGGTGGAGAGTGTGAGTGGCTGGTGATCTGTAGAGACCACAGCCTTGATGGCCTCCTCCTTGTTGTCCCTATCAAAGCGGCCATAGAAGTGGTTCAGCTCATCAGGCAAGGAGGTGTCAGTGACGGGGGGTAGAGTTAGTAGTTTTGTAATCTGTGATGGCCTGGATGCCTTGCCACATGCGTCGGGGGTCCAGGTTGTTCTTGAAGTGATCCTCAATCCTTAGCTTATGGTTGTGCTTGGCCTTTTTGATGCCCCTTTTCAGGTTAGCCCTGGATGAGCTATAGGCTTGAGCATCACCTGATCAGAATGTGCTGTCTCGTGCCTTCAGCAGGAGTCTGACCTCACTGTTCATCCTCCATGGCTTCTGATTAGGGAAAGTAGTCATCTGGTAAACTGTTGATGTTTGAGATGATACAGTCCAGAATGGAGGAGGCATATGACGGCATCGATGTCCGTGTAGGAGTCATGGGTGTCCTGAGTTGCGAACACTCTCCAATCAGGGTTTTCAAAACGCTGCTGAAGTGCTAAGTCAGCTCCCTCTGGCCACACTTTGACTGTCCTTACTGTTGGTTTCACACGTTTGATGAGTGCTGAATACTTGGGTAGTAGAAACAATGAGAGGTGCAGAGGGCCTCACCCTAGGCCCATATCTTGTAGATTACTGGTCATAGATTTTAAGGTATTATATATATATCAGTGCTGGGTTCAAGAAGACTTCTTATGTACTACGTTTTATGTAGTATAAACCAAACCCAGTGTTTAACCTGTGTGTCTCTTGCAGTTTGGCTTTTTCAAGAGGAAGTACAAGCAGCTACAGAAGGAGGCGGAGGGAGAAATAGAAGCTGAGGAGGGACTTTAGTCTGTAATCCAGTGAGGACTTGCACAACCACCCAGGTGCCACTAGGGAGAGCTGTCTCCCAGGCTGTCCAAAGACATTGTTATCTTCAGCAACATTAAGCTGCTCTCTCCAAGAATGGTAACAAACTGTCAGAAGTTGTCAGATCATTTCACCATGAACTGAAGAGGAAACAGATTGCGTTGTGATGACTGTGGTTCTAATTCAAACTACTTTTTTTACTGTTGTAAACCAGGGAGGTTTGAGCTCAATTTACTGGATGTTGTTTGATCCAGTGAATTTGGATTTTTTTTTATTGTGTATTGCTATGTCTTCAGTGTGGTGCAATTTATTTCAGAGTTGATGTAATTTTCAGCAGATCTTCTATAATCCCAGTGCCTGAATTGTACATAAATAATGAAAATAGTGCAATAAATTAAAAGGGACACATTGATTCACACACTGATGACAAGGGAGATGTCTTTCTCTTGGAAAAGCAATAATAAAAAATATTTTAAAAGATTTATGAATGTTTCTGTGCAGCATGCACACCTGCTGAGTTTTGTCTGGTCTAGACATCTGGTATCATTCTCCATCTCTGTCTTAGATCTTTACTATCATTACTGTCATAGCCCATCTTTTTACAAGGACATCATGTCAGATGTATCATTTTTGTATTAAAGCTGTTCACGTGATGATAACCCTGGATAAATAAAGACAGCTGAACTGCAATAATTCACATTCATGTATTAACTAGTTACAGTAAATCTCTACCTATTGGCAACAAATGATCTAGACAATTTTACAGGGAAAAGGTGTGTGTGTGTGAGAGAGAGAGAGAGATAGAGTTAGAGAGGAGGTATGCTCTTTTGCATGCTGTTATCAACATTAATTGGACATCTTGATGTCGTGATGACCAGTACATGTCGGTGTAAACAAAACAGTACTTGCTACTTTACAGTACTCGTTTGAAACGTGTGGAATGCGGGTTGTACTATGCTGTGGTATAACAATGTAACTACTACAGGTAATGTTATATGACGATATGCTATGATATGCATGCACCTGCCTGGTGTAAACTGTATC
Organism: Alosa sapidissima; assembly: GCF_018492685.1. Classification (NCBI taxonomy): domain Eukaryota; kingdom Metazoa; phylum Chordata; class Actinopteri; order Clupeiformes; family Clupeidae; genus Alosa; species Alosa sapidissima. The sequence goes on from NC_055964.1 coordinate 13,964,905, forward strand.
CATGGCTATCGTGATGAATATTTTTGAAACTGCAATGTATCAATCCGAAACGTTCACCCAATTTAGCAAAATGAGCACACAATTTATTAAAATGAGTGCACGTTTTCTGGATATATACCAAAAAATATCTTGCAATGACCCGTCCAGGGTTCCGTACTATAGGCTACAGTGTGCTATGTGTAGGCCTATATTTATTTCGATAAACATTACATGTTTTGGCATGTATAGCCTACAATAGAAAATAGCAAAAAGCAACTTAACTACAATATAAATTAACATAAGCAATTAGTCAGGCTTTTACGTGTGCCATCCGTGCACTGACTGCTGCACGCACACTGTTGTGCCGAATACAGACTTCAATTGCACGGTTTAAGGACCCGAACGCAACGTGGAGCTTAAACTCCTTGGGGTTTAATGCACTACGTTGTGCATTAGAGGAACAACTCATTAACCGTTATCATCCATCTAAATTAGGATACAGTCAATGATCTTGTTCAATCTCGACAGAGATTTGACTGAGGCACAGCAAATCAGTGAGCCACGTTCCCTAGTAAAAAGTGTGGCGACGCTAAAGGACAGGTAGGCCTACCTAACTTAAACCATCGCCCAGAACTGTCTGATGTTTCTATCTTTTATTTACAGAGATGGGCCGAGTGATTGACACACGTTTTAAGACAAAGGCTACTAGCTTATTAAAAAAAAGTCTACAATTTAGAACTACAATTCATCTTGGAGAATGGAACCTGTAGGCTATACTTCTTATTCACCTTTATCTGTTCCATGAGGACAAGTTTTCTTGGCTCAGTCTTCTTCGTCGACGTGAGCTCTTGCAGACCTTATGCATAGTTCAACTTTAGGCTACTTTCTGCTAGCGAAAGAGGGCGCTCTTACACCTGTCTATTGGCCATCAGCGATTCGGAAACAGGGATTGGATATATTTAATACCAGAGGCGAGAAAAGGCACCCAAACAACTGTCTGCGCTAATATTAGCCGAGCATGACAGTACTCTGGTCTATTCTATTCTTCTGCAAATCTCGAGTTATTTTAGAAGATTATGACTGACACATATTCTCAGGGCAGCTGGTGGGAAAAGATCAGTTATCACATGGCAGTTCATAATTCTAACAATGATGTATTCTAAGCCACTGCTTGATAATAATAATAATAATAATAATAATAATAATAATAATAGCATGTAATAACATGTTATTCAGATGAAGAGCTGTAGACAAGCATATGGCAATCCAATGAGAAATTGTCATGTGTTGGCTATCTATATTTTCAATAGTCTAATCAGAGAGGGTTAAAGCCGACTCTATATTAATTATATAATTATATTCTGAATGCAGCTTGCTGTGCACTGCGACAGACACAGCGTCAGTTTAATGGAGATCAACTTTTTGTAGGCCTCTATAAACATCCACTGTCATCACTTGTCTATTTTCAACTATCACAGCTTGACAAACTCCACGGCTCCATTCCGCAGCTTTCGCTTGGCGTAGCCTACTTGGCGCATGATTTCTTTGAAATTGTCTGTTATCTCTGTAGTCGCTTCACGGACAGAGAACTCAACTCCCCGCGGACTACACTGGTGCCCACGAGGTTCGGGGAAAAGTTCGTACGAGAGATTGGCAAGATGTCACCTGATGGGGATAGAAAGAACTTCCAACAAACTCTTTCTCTCCTCCCCCACAGAGGAGGAGACCGCCCACCGCAGACAGTTGGCCCTAGACCCCTTCTAGACTTAAAAAGAGGTTGCATTCAGAGACAGACATTCATTCAGCACCGACACCCGTCTAAGTACATTACTTTTTGCGCTGCTTGTTTCAGCAGACTTTATATCACTTTGCCTTCACCATGTTAAGGATGCTAAGGAGACACCAGATCCACCCGGGTATGATTTTAATACTGGTCTGGCTTTGTCATTTCATTGAGGACCAGAAAGTGCAAGGTGAGTTGTTGAATTTATGATGCTCTCATCTTTGTAGTATCTTCGACTTTGTTAAGTTTATTTGTTTACGCACTGCACGTTTGGAGTGGCCATTTGATCGTTATGAGTTCCGACTATGTCTAACTTTCTGAACAATGTTGAGCAGTTCATTGTGTGAGTAGACTTGGGAAACAGGTGCGTTCAATATGGTCAGAATGAGCCTATCAAAAGAGTTTACATGATTAAAAGAGGAGTTGTTCAGAAACATAAACCATAGTGGATAGCCAGCATAAAAGATCTTACATTTAGTTTTTGGTGTTCTTTACCACGCTTGGCTCGTACAGTCACTTGAAGGACCCTGGAACTAAAATGACAGCGATACGCTTTTAGATATTTTAGATATAATTTGTTATAGCGAGCCAGGGACTTTGAAGCAATTCTACATATCTACATAGAAACCTTCATGTACGTTACTACATTCTGGCATTTTGTGTGTCAGAAGTACAGTTGTCAAAACTTGTCATTACAAATATGCCAAAGGTCTTAACCAATTGTATTAGATCCATGCAGCCTTACATTAGGTTTATGTTTTGGAGCACTCTGTCGTGGACACATGATGCACCTTGGGATATTATTAAGACCAAGTACATTGGCATAAAGTTATAAAAGTATTGTCAAGTACTTGAATCCTCGGTCTCTGCCAGAGAGAATCATCTGCGTGTTTAATTACCTTCAGATAAGTGCAAAGTTGAGTTCCGAAATGTTGCGTGACTGCGCGGTTTGTTGAATGTTTCCGCTCTGGCTGGATTCCTCTTACCGTGGCTGTGTCCAAATGTAACGTTACGAATATGACCATTGTCGATGGTGGAGTTACTTTGTAAATAAAACATTCGGCAACAGATAATGTATGGATTTCTTTCTCTTTTTTGAACAGTTGCACATGGCGCGTCAGGGAAAAAATGTAGACTCGTCTAGACTTCGCGAACGTTGTTTGAATAGGGGCAGCAGCCTTTATAATCTCCTAGCTTTACTGTCAAAACGTCGCCGTTGTTCTCTTTGAGATCTAAAAAAAAAGTAATTTTCAAGGCATTGTATCGTCGACGTTGGGTGATCATTTCGATTTCGCCTGAGTTGTAGGCTATTGTGCCAGCTGACAGTTTACGTTCGGCTGTTCAGACAGGCTTGTGTTAAAATAGGCGCATTACGTTAGAAAATCAGACAAAATACCGCGGGGGAGGGGAAGAGACAGAGCTACAACTAATACAGGCTACACGTGTTGTGTCTGGGTCACTGGTTTCAGACTTTAAAGCGACTGGTATTTTCCCCCCTTTGACAGCTGGCAACTGCTGGCTGCAGCAAGGGAAAAACGGAAGGTGCCAGGTTCTCTACATGCCTGGGATGAACAGAGAGGAATGTTGTAGGAGTGGTAGGCTCGGAACGTCCTGGACAGAGGAGGATGTTCCCAACAGCACGCTGTTCAGGTGGATGATCTTTAACGGCGGGGCTCCCAACTGCGTACCTTGCAAAGGTAGGTCGACTTCGGTGATTTATGAAGATACATATTCTTAGCGGCGCTGGAGTCGTTGGAATATGTATTACTCATACATTACTTTACGCTATGAATGTAACAGTATAACATAGACAGTGACATAATCTGTCATTAATAAGTAATACCAAATATGTTTTGACTATAAAAGTGCGCTCTGACTGGTTTGTCCCTATATAATACTATTGCTTTGGAAACACATATGTAGAGACGTGTGACAACGTGGACTGTGGCCCGGGCAAGAGATGCAAGATGAATCGCAGGAGCAAGCCACGCTGCGTCTGTGCCCCGGATTGCTCCAACGTCACCTGGAAAGGGCCCGTGTGTGGCTCAGACGGAAAAACCTACCGCGACGAGTGCGCCCTGTTGAAATCCAAGTGTAAAGGCCACCCGGACCTGGAGGTCCAGTACCAGGGCAAATGCAAGAGTGAGTAGCTTATTTATCATCGTGTGTGCATTTGGCTGAGAGAGAGAGAGAGAGAGAGAGAGTGCAAGAGAAGGGATTACCAGTAGAGGGTAGTTGTGATGTTTAATGTTACATCATTACCTGACTTAGATGTGTGTGTGTGTGTGTGTGTGTGTGATGTTATATGGTGAATAAAACACTTCTGCTGGATGCATTAGGCTCTTGTTATTAATAAATGGGAGTGATGATGATGATGATGATGATGACGAAGATGGAAGCTTACGCCTACATTCTCTTTCTCCCTGCAGAGACATGCCGTGACGTGCTTTGCCCAGGCAGCTCCACCTGCGTGGTTGACCAGACCAACAACGCCTACTGCGTGACCTGCAACCGCATTTGCCCCGAGGTCACCAGCCCGGACCAGTACCTGTGTGGCAACGATGGCATCGTCTACGCCAGTGCCTGCCACCTGCGAAGGGCCACCTGCCTGCTCGGCCGCTCCATCGGTGTGGCCTACGAGGGCAAGTGCATCAGTAAGTTGAACTTTGTCCACTTACTCGAAAGATGATTCAAACACCAAAGGGATTATTTTAATCAATAGTTGCTGATAGTTCATGTGCAACACTTTTAGTATTTGACTGGATCGCTGACTGGAACAACATTTACTGAGCTGTAAACCTTTAAAAGCGAAAGTATTTGCTTTCTGCCTAAGATTACAAAAGATTTTCTGCTGCACATCTGCAGCAGCATTACGTGAAAAAAGGCATTTTGTGAATACCTTCCAGTGTTGTTGAGATTGTTATTTGCTCAGGGAAAAGTCAAGGCCGTGTAATTAGTTCCTGATGTTGGCAAACCCAATGTTCTCACACCTCATTACAGTGTGAGCGAGTAAACCGCCAATCAGTTCAATTTCCTGTGCCATGATTCATTCATTTCAAACCAGGCTTTCACTCATCATCATAGATTAATCTAGAGATGTCAGCATAGATACAGGAACACAGGTATCCCAAAGTCCTGACAGAGGAGGGTATCCTGTGGGTATCTTTTGAAAGGTAGCATGCATGTGTCCAGTTGGGTGACAGTCTCATCTTTTTTCTCTCTTTTCTCTCCTTCACTCGTGTCTCCTGTCTCTCCGTCTCGGCAGAGGCAAAGTCGTGCGATGACATCCAGTGCAGCGCGGGGAAGAAGTGTCTGTGGGATGCCCGCATGGGCCGAGGCCGCTGCGCCCTCTGCGAAGACGCGTGCCCGGACAGTCGCTCCGAGGAGGCTGTGTGTGCCAGCGACAACACAACCTACCCCAGCGAATGCGCCATGAAGCAGGCAGCTTGCACACAGGGCGTCCTCCTGGAGGTTAAGCATTCGGGATCTTGCAATTGTAAGTAACTCTCGTGGTCCCCCTTTTAGAACCTCCATTCCCTGACTAATGGCAAAAGACTATTTCGTGCTTTCCCCCAAACCTTGCTGCTTACCCCCACACCCCCACCCATGTGACTCTATGCCCCTCCCCCCAAACTCCCCTAAAATAACATGGCCCACTCTCAACCTCACACCCCAAACCCCTACTACAGATATGGCAAAAGCCAAGAAAGGACTGGAGATTGGACATACTTGCGTGTCCTTATTTTTTTGTTTTTCGTTAAGTGTTATTTTGCTATGATTCCCCCCCCCCCCCCCCCCCCCCCCCCCCCCCCGCTGGTTGACATTAATTTTGCAATTTTTTTGCAAGAAAATTCATACAACGCGAGAGGATTAGATGTGAAAAAAAGGACTCATGTTAGAAAGATTCGTTAAACAACTAACACAAATCTATATATATGGAGACTAACTTTTTGGAGTTGGAAAAATCGTGTTTTTAAGGCTTAGGTGTTTGTTTCTTTGTAATCTCAGTAACCTGTTACATTTAACAATGGGTTGCCTTAACTTTATATGAATTTGTTGAAGTGTTTGTTTTTGTCAATTCCATCGTCGCCTTGCTAATTTCACGTTAATGTTGTATTTTTTTTATGCTTTTGGCTGTAAACAATCATTTCAAAATGCACTATGTGTATCACTGACATAAAAAGTGCAGCCAACGTGTATATAATCAAACATACAGATGCATCTATTCATGAATATGCCTAAGGTGATTGTAACATTGGTGCCATATATACATATTATACACACACACACACACACACACACACACACATCTATATATGTATGTATAGATAATTGTAATTACATACTATATATTGTATATACCAATACATAACATACACTACCTATTTCTTCTAAGATGGCCAGTTCACAATGCAGTGTGTTCATGAAGCCAGTTGCCATCAACTATTTCCACAGCAAAGAATAGAATACATTCCAAGTCAGAAAAAGAGTAAGAATGCCGGCAGAAGCCATTTCATGCTTAACATGAAACATCTCAATTTGAACATTTTTTGACATTTTATCTTAATGTCTCTGTGCCCTAAGGCATAACATGATTCCAAGGGACCAACTTTATGATCACCTCATGGGGCTAGATGATTATGGCATTTCACAGTACGAAGGAGAAGCAGAAGCTTGTAGAATGATTCTCTCTCATCTCCACTCTGCGATCAGACTGAAATACAGTTGACACATATCCAGTTGATGTTTGTGCTTGTCTATTGTAGGTGTTACCCACCAGAATAAATACATATATATATTAACAGTATACATATACAGATACATATAGTAGAATTGTTCTTATGATTTATGAGGGACTGTCCGCTTGTTTCATTTTTTTGGGGGGGGGGGGGGTTTGTTTTTTGTTTGCTCTGCCTGTGTGATGTTTTGTTTGTGTTTTGCCAATGTTAAATTCTCCTGTAGAGAAATACCTCAGAAGCTGTGCCACCACTTGACCTCCCCCACCCGAGCCCTCACCCAACTTGCTGCAAAGGTCAAAGCGCCAAGTCTCCTGCAGCCCTGTTGTAATAGTTGTGCATCTGGAGCAAAAGATCTAGAGAGAGAAACTGAAAAAAAGAGAGGCTTGTTCCTAGAACCCAAAGAGCACATTTTGTCCTCTTTCTGGAACCTGCCAAAAAGAAACGGAAGAAAAAAAAAAAGAGACTTAGGCCATTGAGCCTCCATATCACCCCTCTCTCTCTCTCACTCATCATCACTGTCCACTTCCTAGGTTATGTAAATTGGGTTGCGTAAGTTGGGAGAGCCAAGGCTTATTGTTGATTGCCAAATCGCCTAAAAAAAACCCATCAAAACAAAGCTATACAGTGGCTGCCAGTCCCCCCCCCCCCCCCCCCCTTCTTATTCAAACTTTCACTGAGATTTCTGCGCTGTTGTGTGGTCTTGACTCATGCAACAGCTACCATGTATTCTTCCATCTAGCCATCACAGAAGACCAGGAAGAGGAGGAGGATGAGGACGACCAGGACTACATGGCTTATATTCATTTATCCCCACTCCTGGATGGATAAAACACACTAATAGAAAATCAATCACTCACACACTCCCCATACAACCCTTATCACCACCGGCGGAACTCTCCATCGTGGGGCGAGGAAAATCTGTTTATACTGTACATATGTGTATGCTTATTTATTTTTGAAAAGAAAAAGGAAGTATACATATAGTCCAGTCTGCTAGATGTTTTATTTATGCAGTGTTTTATTTCCCTTTGTTGGATTTATAATTTATACATTTACAGTGTCTGGCTTACTATCAATCATGTTTTATTTTGAGGTTTGTGAGAGGGTGTGAATGCTGTGTGTGTGTGTGCGTGTGTGTGCGTGCGTGCGTGCGTGCGTGCGTGCGTGCGTGCGTGTGTGTGCGTGTGCGTGTGTGTGTGTGTGCACATGTGGATGTGCATTGTTTTGTGGTTTTTTTTCTTTTTCTTCCTTTTGTATTATGAAGAAATATATTTGTCCAAAGAGAAGCAATGTTATTTATTGTGAGGTACCAAGGTTACCATGTAAAGTATACATCATCTGCAAGCTGTAAATTGCTATCCCCACGCTGTACAAATCTGCTTATGGCTGTCCATTCTGTCACAGATGTTTATATTTCACACACACATACACACACACACACAAACACACACTCTCGCTCTCTCATACACATACAGACACACACAAGAAAAATGCATGTTAGCCTGTGTGTTTATTTATTGGGAATCTGTCACTCTTTAAATGTACATAAATGTTACTGGTTTTGTTTACAGTTCATAATAGCTGACCAAAGGGACTATCTCAATGGTTCTGCAAAGTGGCTCGATATGGTGCAGCACGCCAATATATATTTCTTCTGAAAGTAAGCCCTTAATAAAATTAAGTAGATGTCAAACACCAGATATCTTGCAACTGCAGTATTGTCTATTCAGTGAAATGTTAGGAAAAAAGAGAATAGTTTTCAATCATACTTGATTATCAGATATGTGCCATTTACTTGTATATACTATTTTGTTTTTGCCAATGTTCTGCTCCATATGGCTCTGGTGGAGCACATAGGAACAATGATGCGTAGCGTTGGGTGTCGGTATATCAGACCTATCACTTTTCTTTGTGTGCATTGTTTTGAAGATGCATTTTTTATTTTTCAGACATCACAAGCTAAATACAGAAATTCAGTTATAAATATATAGTTTTGTATTTTTTTATGTAAATGTCATATGTATATACAAAGTTTGATGGTATTTGTACAGATATGAAGAGTGAAAACAATAATAAAAAGAAAATTCATGAAACTACCTTACCTGGTCCATTCTCATGATCTTCGGCCTTTACAGTATTAACATCACACATGTACTGTTAGTGGAGGATCCCTTCTTCTCATATCAAAGGCCATGTCTCTATAAATATACAGTACATTTAGCACGCACATTTATCCAAAGGCACTGCGACTTATTTGTTTAGATGAGAAAGGTTTGAATAGTAATTGTCCCTCCATCATGAATCAATTGTGGTGTAATTAGAACCTTGATCCATCAGTTCAAATGCATTTTAGCACACAAATAACTGCACTTCCATACCAGAGTTCTTCCTGCCCCTACTCTCCAAAGTGTGTGCATCAAGAACATGAAGACAGAAGATGTTCCCATAATGTTCTGAAGGATTCCACAACTGGAACACCTCTTAGTGCAGGCATATTACATTACTAGCACATTTACATGAGGAGCGGTTCTTTGCTCTGTGCCACTTTTGTTGATATGGCGGTAAACTCTTCTGTATGTGCTCCATTGTACATCGAGGCGTTCTCCTTCAAAAAGTCATTATGAATAGTAAACCCTATGACTGTTTTCCAACACTCTTTTTTTTTTTTTAAAGTCTTACAGTTCCATAGAGAGTACTGCACTCTCTCATAGCTGTCCAGATGCTTCATGAGTTGCAGCAGCCGTCTCTGCAACAGCTCCGCAGAGCGCTGGAGAAAGCCAGGGGCCTGGCCTGGAGAGAGAGAGAGGGGAAGGGAGAAACAGGTCCCCACAGCCATCCCCCGCACGTCCACAGAGGACCCATACTTAAGCCCCTCTATAACTTGCACTTATTCATTCTCTTCCCACTCGGCTTTGGTTAGCTTCTCTACCTGGCAGAGGGTGGACAGCTCACTGACTCCTCCACTGGCAGACATCTCCCTCCGCATACTCTTTCTGGTGTACTCAAGTAATTGAATTATCCGTTGACACTGTTACAAATACAGTCCTGGTAATGAACGAGGGTTAGAATAGCACACTTTATTCCAGACTGCTGGGACTTTGTATCCCTGAGCAGACACTCAGGAGAATAATCTGCTATAGCTTTCAATGTCAATTTCACAGAACAAAGAGACATTATGGATTACGTATTTAAATGGTAATATATTGGGCTGTGTTGCGGTCCAGACAGTTTAATGACGAGAGGCTTTAGTTATGATATTTCAGCGGCACAGCCGCAGAACAGCTTAACCTCTTATTTAAAGAAAAAACAAAAAAGGGAAGGGGGAAAAAAAAAAAAAAAAAAAAAAAAAATCAACCCTTCATTGCCGACACCAAATGAAATGCACGTCTTCACTCTGTCCTGTCGAAAATGAGGTAGGGTTTCGGCTACACTGAGCAGTTGACTTTGGATATCACAAGTTCCAAAAAAATCTCAAAATGACCAATCTTCCCCCCCCACTGCCCAACTGGACAGCAGCTGGTGTTCTCATCACTAATCATCCCCTAGAGAGGAATAAGAGAGAACATACCTACCTGCGTTCTGCCTTTTGAAGCCTGAACTTCTTACTTCGTCCTTCCATTTCAGATACATAACCTGGAGTGCCTTAAAGAGGCAAATAGGTATATTGAAAAACCTAATCCACCAAATGGAATATGTATTACCCAAGGAAATTAAACTGAGGCATCATAAGATTTTTTTAACAAGGAACTGATAATTGCAAATAAATGAAAAAGTAGTTTGATTCAACAGAAAAAAAAAAATGTTTAAAGAGTACAGTTACAACTAATGATAAAGTGTGTGCATAGTTTAGTTTTATTCAGTGATGGTGGTCAGCTATGATTAAGTACCTGACGGTAACATGCAGAGCATGCATGTCCACTATCCAAATCCCTCCAGCGGCTGAACATTTGTATCAAACTATACATTTATAGCAGTTATAAGCAGAACTACTTATGAGAGACATTCATGGCTCTCATGAAAGAATTATGACTCATCTCATCCATCAAAATGTCAAGGATTCAACGGAAACAAAAGACTGGTTATAAGTGAGCCTTTTTATTATTTGACGAAGAAGATTATAATACAGAACTGCTATTGATTGCTAGCAAGCGGCAGGGACACAAACAGGTGGTGTGGGTCTACTTGCAAGACCTTCTTGTCCGCTTGTCCCAGGAGAAGTTAGCCCCGTATGACTTCACTCTTGGCTTGGGCGTCCTCTTTTCCGTGATATCGTAACTCCAACCTGAAACAATAAACAGGATAAATAAACGCACAGGCCAAGGTTTATCTTGCCAATCCGCTTTGGAGACTTGGGGCTGTTGGCTGTCGTTGTACAGCGCAAACATAAGACGAAGCGAAGAAAAGCAAGAAAAAAACAAAAAGGTTTTCACAGGAAACATTTCCATGAATGACAAACCAGACTGCATGTTCACATCTTGACTGTTCTTAGGCCTTTAGTAGAACAGTTCAGATGTTTCCTATCCAATGAAGGTCAGAAGTTCCCTCTGAAATGTTTTGATATCCAATAGTTTTAAGACCAGGCTTTGTACTCTAGGGCATCACTCACCATTCTTCTCTGCAAAAGCGATGGCATCCTCCTTGGAACTGAAGGACAGCACCATGTTGGACAGTGGGTCAGCGCTGAAAATAAACACAATGAACAAATGGTGAAAATCAACGGGCCATGTTGGGTTTTTCCCCTCTGAGAAACCTGGTAAATAATGAAATGAATCTATTCCCACAAACAAACACAGTCCCAGACGAGTTGTCATGACAAGTTCGTGTTCACATCAGAAAGATGCAAACAAAGAGGGGGAAAAACAGGAAATGTAGAGCGAGAGGTACGAGACAGAACGAATATGGAGACGCAGAACGTACGTGGAGGCCCAGCCCATCAGCGAGTTCTCCCAGCGCTCGCGGGTGTCAAAGTCCATCTTCCACTTCTTGGTGTTATTGACTCCTGACTGCATGGCAGTGCGCGTCGGCACAAAGATGCGCACCTTACGCGTCTTAATGTGTTCTTCTGGCACGCCAGTAAGAGTGCTAATGTCCTGTAAGGAAGACACAAACACCTCATCATGATGATCAGTTTTTCCATGGTTACATGCTAAAAAATTGCCACCATAAATTAACATTATGAAGTGGGCCCTACAAAATATCACAACACAGCTTAGCTGAATTCCGTACTGTGACATGTTCTTCAGATCAACAATCAAAAACTTCTGATATTCGCAGCATTTTTGGACAGTACTACAAGTGCATATTAATTTGAAGTTAAAAACAAATTATCCCTTTGTGATGGTTCAAATTTAGCAGGCTCCCAGAAGTTATGAAAATAGCATTGGGTTCTATGCCTGAAACAGCTTAGCACAGATACACTACATTGCAAAATCTTGACATCTCTAATTAATCCAAATGTGATCTGATTTGCCTCTGGTTTGTCAGACTAAAACATTAGAACCATAAAACCAGCTGTATCTCAGTTCAAAAGCTCAATCATCTCATAGCAGAGACGCTTGGCCAACGTGTGATTTGAAACATTCAAATAATTGAAAACCAAAGCCCTTTTTCATTTCCTGCTTTACCCAAGTGTCTGCAGCCTGACAAAACACAATCATATGTAAAAAAAGAGAATCTGAGAGAGAACGAAGGAGGGTCGGTGGGTGGGTGAAGGGGGGGGGGGGGGGGGGTAATGTTAAACGGCTTGGCATTTATCACATACTTATACCTAAGGGGCATAAAAGCCCAAATATTTCCTTTTGAATGTAGGCTCGCGCTCTGTCTAGACAAGCTGATTTCTCACACTTGGCAAAATGCTTCTGAAAGCCCAACCCCATTGTGACCGTTTCTCGGGCCAGGATCACAAGGCTGTGGGGAAAGGACCAGGGCTGTTCTCAGGTAGGGGGAAGACAAACGAGAGAAGACAAAACTCTTTCTACTGCCTGTGGGCTGTGGTGATGAGGCATGAGAGGAGCAATGGCAGGCAGAAGCAGAAGGAAACATTTGAAAATCTACAAGGCAAGTCAAATTGGTTTCTCAACACAAATGTAGCTCAGTTTAGAATTAAAATGAGCAAGACTACTGGAATTGTTTTTGCTTGTTTGATTTTTCTCTTTTATCATTTAATTGGGTCATTTTTTCAAAAGAATACAAGCACAATGACTTAATAACAAATGGATGATAAAAGCAATGCTTAATGAGACTCCCTGTTTCCACTTCCTGATAAGCACAACATACTTAACTCTGAGTCTGTTGTTTATATTTCAAAACATAAATGTCATGCAAAGTTTTGCTAGGGCCATAAAAAGCCTTTTGAAAGAGATCAATGCAATGAAATTCTGGACAAAATAAAAATTGGATAAACATTTCTATAAAAATGAAAAGCAAAAATGCAACAGCAACATGTGGCAAGCAGAACTCTTGCCATGTATTTTAGCAAAGTAAAAATAATTAAAGACGCTTAGAAAACTGTGAATGCAGACACGGTCCCAGGGGCAATTCTGAGCCCCTATTGAAAAGACCTTTGAGACAGCCTGGGGCAATTTCTTTAGGGGAATTAACAAACAAGCGATGGGAAGTCAGCAACAACACACAGGCAAACCTCCCAGCGCGCTGCCGGTAGCCACCCAAGGCTGGGAAGCCTCACAAGCGAGTCCCCTTTCATCGACCGAGCTTCACACATTTCAATGGCCGTTAAAACTTCAAAGAATCAAATTTTCATCATTGTCCATCATCTGCCAGTTGATTTGTATAAATGGGGCTCCTTCCACGTTCAATATGTACAAAGGGGCTGGCCCCCATCAGCTGCAGCTGGGTTAAAAACAGCAAAGACAAAGCCCATCTCTGACCGTTGTGTCTTATAAATTAGCACGTTTAGAAATACTGTCCACAGCCACAAGGTCCTGCTATAAAGTTGAAGACGGAGATTAAATGGGGATGTGTGTATAATGCTTAGGCCCTTGGAGAATTGACCAGTAATAAGACAATGGAGTGAACACATTACCCTATTTTCACAGGGTAACAGGCACATTCCAAGAGGATGTCTCTGGAAGATGCTTAAAAAAAAACGTTTTTTTAAAGGCTAACATGTCTGTTGCTGCAATTGGCATTGCTGGCATTGCTGGAGATGGTCATGTAGGAATCATTCTAAGTAAAAAAAAAGCTAGAAAGATATAAATGAAGGCTGTATGAAGAACATGAATGACCAGATAGGAAACATAATCTGATATTCTTGAGGAACACAATACAATCAGGAGGATGAATAGAATAAAATCAGATGACCTGAAGTGAAGCATTGATGGATTTTATACCCAACAGATTAAAGCCATAGTGAACACCAGTTCTACAGCTATTCAAGCTTCTAAACATGTTCAGTCAACACCCTCCAGGTGGAATACATTCTACAGCTTTCACCAACATTTACCAGGGTGAGAAGAGCAGCATATTGAGGAAGAAAGGGGGGAAAAAGGCCAAACAACTAAAACTACATTCAAGAAACCCACGTATTGTCCTACGACTAAAAAAAAAAGAAGAAAAAAAGAGACAGAAAAGAAAAGAGAAAAAGAACACCAGTCTAGACTTTTATGTCTGCATAAATTAAACTGAAAAACTAGGAGGGCTATCTTCAACGATGGGGGGCACAATACACTGGAGCAACAAAGCGAGGGGCTGGTGGCTTCAATGTGGCATTGAAGCCCTCGAAAGAAGGAAAAAAGGAGAGAAAAAAAAACAACACACACAGAGGGCACTTTTTCTTCCCCTCTTCCACGTACAGGAAGCCAAATGAGAACTATGAAGTTTGACACTATTCACAGGGCCCCCGACAATACCTGGATGTGCACGCTGAATCCCAAGCTTTAGATGAGGCGGAGGAGGAGGGGTTGGGACGAGGGGAGAGAGGCTGGCAAAGTCTTCGTCATGCGAAAAGCGTGTCGATATTTCTGACACCTCCAGGCTCCTCCACGCATAAAAGGGGGGTTGGGGGTGGGGGGGGGGGGGGGGGGGGCATGAAAGGCTTTTCACGTCGGCTGGCTGGGAGGCCAAGGGCCGCTTCAATGAACCTTGCGTGCCAGTCCCTCACCAAAGATGTGGGACAGCATATCTGCTAAGTTTTTTTTCTCTCCCTTTTTATTTTTATTTTTTTTAAATGATAAACAGAAAAGTTTCTGCCACTGCGAAGAGACCAAAAAACATTGTTTTGAAAAGCGGAAGCTATGTTGCAAGATGCTGCCGACAGCTTTGTCAGAAGGCCTTGATTTCTCAGCATCTTTTTTTCTTGACATCTTTTTCAAACTTTTTTCTTTCTTTCTTGATTTGACCTGCAAATCATTAAGACCAAAGAACTTTTTTGTTTGCTAATTTCTTTTGTGGCTAAAACTTGGAGGATGTAAACCCCCACCAAAAAACAAAAGCCGCTGCCTTTTAAATTGAGTCAACTCATTTCAACAAACCTCACCTTGACCAGAGGGAGCCAACTCAACTGCTATCTTAGCTGCTCTGCACCTGCCCTGAGAATCATTTATTTCCTTCTGATTCTTGTGAGTCCTGTGTGATTTATGCATCTTCCGTGAGTATACAGACTACAGAGAGCATGAGTGGCCATCTCCTCACTGTGATGAGAAAGAGAGAAGATTCCTCAGACCTTAAAGAATTTTCCCAAAACAATACTCACCCACCCCACCTCCTCTTCACACAAACACAAACACACACACACACACACACAGAGAGTTCTTCCAGCAGCAGACTTGCCACCGTTTCTGAACTGGGTTCACAGGTGAAGGACTCCCCAGCCTGTAAGTTACTGGAGTGTAGTTTATACAACTGCCTTAAGGAACATGCTCTTTGTTTAGCCACACACAGTGACAAGGGCAAAAATTATACTTCGTCTGATTGCAACAGCAGATCTGGGCTGAAACGGAGGGGCAGGGAAGGAGTGCACGGGTGGCTTGTAAAAGCACAAACATGGATGACCTCTATGGAAGCTTCTGGACCGAGCTGAAAGCACAAGGAATTTGAAATATTGAACAGTAAGGCGATATCAAACAGACCCAGAAAAAAAAATCTCCCATTGCTTATTTCCAGATGTTTTTTTTTCTTTTTTTTCTCCTCATATAAACTCATTAAACCAGATTAAAGAAACCAAAAAAGCTTCAGCAGATGTGGCATTTTGGAAAGGTCACACTACTTTACAATCTCACTTTTAATGAAGCTAATGTCCAACCTAGGCAAAAATTAAAACATCACTTACAGAGACAGACTTGAGAGAGAAAAAAAAAACAAAGTTAATGTTGGACGAGGCAGAGAAAAAAAAAAGCATCTCTCTCTGAAATGAAGACGAGGGACTTGGAAAGAGATTAGCGGCAGGACCTCTAAGCTTTTGGTTCATGCATGCAGATTCACTTAGGTAGTTTGGAAGTAAAACACACACACACATACAGAGAGAGAGAGAGAGAGAGAGAAAAAAAAAAATCACTTAACTGTTCATTCACTGATCTGTGCCCCTAAATAAATGCTTTGCTAAACAAGTCAAATAGGCATATTTCTATTTCAAAGCAGCTCAGCAATGATCAGAGGTTTGCTAGTATGGTGTTTTGGCTAGCTTCACTATTAGTGATTTAACATATTGTGCTTAATTATACACACAAAAGAAACATTTTGGTATTTGGCAACTTAATAGACACCTCCTTAAGAGTAAATCAAAGTCCCTGTGAAAACTAATTTCCTCAGAATGATTCTTAAACCAATTTAAGCCCTCTGTGCAAATCTCCCCCTCCCACCCCCTCAACATGGACCACATAGTCCTTTCAGCACTGTTCAAATCAGGATGTTATTGCCTAAAGGTTGACCTCGACCCCCAAATTCTCCTAACCACACCCCACCCCCATTGACCCCTCCTTCTCCTGAGACATGTTGAGAGAAGAGGACACACCGACAGTTCTCTTCGCTGGGGGTGGCCATCTCACGTGGGTCACGGGTGGTGGTGGTGGTGGTGATGGTGTGGGGTGCTAAGGCGAGTCTCGAGTGAAATGATCACTTAGGTTAAATCAGTGGAAATTAGACAGAAAACATCTCACCCTTAACCCCTTGCCAGGAAAGCCCTGCCCTACCTGTCAGCTTCACTCATTATGCCTCTCCACCCGCCCGGTCACTGTTTGAAGTGCAGCGCCGCAGGACTTAGCTGCCTACCAGACACATGGGGGGTTACTAATAGACACAAACAAAACATCTGCGTCTGCATGGTGTGTTTGTGTGTGTGTGTGCGTGTCTGTCTGTGTCCGTGTCTGTGTGTGTGTGTGTGTGTGTGTGTGTGTGTGTGTGTGTGTGTGTGTGTGTGTGTGGAGGGGGGTTGCGGGTCTGTGAGAGTGAGAATGTGAAAGCAGTTGGCGTCAAGGGGTTAACGAAATTCTCACATTACAGTGAGGAGGATGGCTTCCGCGTGAGCTAGTCCAATCTAGAGCCTTGTTGTTTTGTTTGTCCCTACAAGCTGTTACTGAGAGACAAGATGGTACAGGGGCAAACACTGCTCCTCGTCCAAGCCTATTGAGATAGGGCCAACAGAAATAAGCTACAGAGGTCAGAGGGAATAACATATGACAATAACATGACACACACACACACACACACACACACATACACAAATAGAAAGACTAACACCTCAGCAAGCTCAGGGATGTGATTGTTTGTGATGATGATTAATTTTGGCTCAAAGAGGAAGAGCGGTTTGTTATTCTTCCCTGATGGCCAAGAGTGTACACACAAACCTACACAAACACACTGAGCTTAATGGGGAAACTGTGAAGAGTCGACAACTTGTGAGTAATGTGTGAGTCACATCCTAATTTTTTTTTTTATGTTAAAATTATGAATCGACATCCCTCCCCAGTCAAAGGTAGCTAGAACTCGAGCTGTTTGCACCAGAGTATTAACTAAGGGTTCATAAAGGTGACCAAGTGGAAAAAAAAGTGCATAACTAGAAGCAATGGGGATTCACAGCAGTTCACCTTTATGGATAAAGCATCCATTGTACTGTTAAACAAGCTGTACAGCATTGTTGTGTTGGTGTGACCATAAGGTCAAATGGCACCACGGTGTGGCAAAAAGCATACATCTACAGTTATTCACAAATAGATAGTGTGTTTCAGGCTTATATATACACTTTTCCTTTCCTTGGAGGGTTCCGAAGTATGAGTCAGGCCTCTCGCGCTAACAAAGTAGTGAAATCAACAGCAAACTTGAGAACAGCTGCTTTTTACAGAGCAGACCTCATTCCTCCTCTGACGTTAGAATATCAATACAGCTTTGGATCACAGTCGCATGTGAATCAGACCTGATCCCTGACTTACGGGAATTGACTTGTGGATTTCGGTGGAAGTTGCTGACGTGCAATCAGATAACATTGGCCTTAACAAACCCAACACCCGTCCTAATGCTTGTGTTCAAATATGAATAGGGAAACAATCCCATGGGTTTCGTAATTTCAACTCAGTCTTACTCTGTGCTAGTAGTCCCACTCAGTGGGCAGCAGAAAAGTTAAGAGACCCTCATGTATTGGTCAAATCACGCAGACAAATTTAAAATGCTTTAACTGACTGGGAGGTACAGCTTCCAATACTTCCGAGTAGTTCCTGTGCGTTGCGGCTGCACGTGCCAATTTAAAGCCTTCGTTAGCAAAAAAGGCGTTCCTGGGGTGGCCCGTGCAATCTGAATGCTGAACGAAAACACAGAGATGTGTCATCGCCAACGCTTAACCAATGGCGAGCTCATTAATCACAGTGTCTCGACATTTTTCAAGGAGTGAAGAGGCAACAAGGGTGCGAGAGAGGAAATGAAACACCAAAACGGCGACATACTGACATGTTGACAGGTCTGTCCACCTCAGAATGGCCAGATGAAGTTGTTACACTGCACACACCAAACAAAAGGGAGAGAATCTTAACAGTACTGTTTTTGTCCCCACCTGGCACAAATTGCATGTGGGAGGCAAGGGAAGTGGGGCAGCAGCCTTCGAGGGCCTGAACCAGAGCCTTAAGTATATGAAATGCTATATCGTAGGTGACACCCCAAAAGCTCTCTTGGGGGGGGGTGGGGGGGGGGGCAAGGGGATACTGGTCGGGGGGGGGGGGGGGGGCGTCTTCAAAAGAACCCACATCCTCAGACCCCTGTCCCTCCGGTCTCAGGCCTTGGACACTTGGACACTTTTTATTTCCCCCTGGCACAAGCTGATGAGAGAGAAGGCTAGACAAAACAAGACACTTGAGACGTGAGTGCTAAAGAGAGAAGTGTGTGGGGAAGGGGGGGGGGCTGAGGGGAGGATGGGGACAGAGGGAAGAGAAAAGGGGAGTGGGATGATAAAGAAAAAAGACGAGGAGAAGGATGAAGAAATGAAAGAGGAAAATGAGAGAAAGGAAGAGGCTGATGAGCTGAAGGAGGCGGGAACAGCAGAGGCAGACTTTCATGTTGCACAATCATGTAAACCCGCCTCACGGACGCCGTTTTGTTGCTGAAGCAAAAACACATGAGCCCAATTCAGTCTGGAAGCTTGAATCCCATCATCGTACCACATCACACCAATGCAATAACAGTGTTGAATCCCATCATCTACCACATCACACCAATGCAATAACAGTATTGAATCCCATCATCTACCACATCACACCAATGCAATAACAGTGTTGTCATTAACCTAAATGGCTTTTCATTCCAATGAATGCACCGACAAAGACAACGGTTGTCTGAAAAGTTCAATAAGTGGAATGTTTAGATATGTGTATGCTACAGTAGCGGTAGGGCTCTGATCAACCCTTCATTCAACTCTTCATTAGTTGTTCAATTCCCATGTTTAAGACTTTGTAATTACCGGTCACTTGAGGGGAAGAGATACACCATGTCCACTGTAAACAAAACGTTACCCACAATGAGATGTAGGCTAATACAACTTGCTGAACTACTACTATCTGACGAAGAACTGGATGAGTACATTTGAATGTGTCAAACTATCACACTTCAGGATTTGTAACATTTCTAGCACGTTTTTAGCTGGGGGTTAAAAGACTCCATAGCTGACAATTAATTTGTGCTACATGCTACACTGACTGATGTGCCAAAACAAGACTATATTATAAAGTAAGGTCCAGTGTAACTACAGCGTAAAAAAGGGATGGGAAGATGAAAGAAGCAAAGAGACACAAGAGACGGTGAGAAAATGGCCTGCGTCGACTGGCACGAACAAGATGATTCCCTCCTACAATAGTGACTGTGAGGGCCTGTTATGAGACGCACCAGTGCTGAGTAGACCGGGCAGCCAGCGCACGCCACGCAGCCAGCTGGCCAGACGCCGCCTGCCCTCAATACCTGAGGCCTGGGGAGTGGAGGGGGGGAGAGAGAGAGAGGGAGATAGAAAGGAAGGTAGGAAGGAAAGAAAGAAAGAAAGAAAGAAAGAAAGAAAGAGAGCCACATACACTGGTCCCCATCTCCACTGGCTACCACCTCTGCTTCCTTCCCTTTCAGAGCCCTTAAAAAACAAATCTCTCAGCACGTTTCTGACCGGGGTCTACAAGAGGGGCTCAGTACTGGTTAGGGATTCTTGTGTTTCCTTAATTTGGGCAGCAGTCTCAAAACCCCCACCACGATCTCTAGAGACAGACAAACAGAGAGGCAAGGAAAGAGAAGCAGAGAGGGAAAGTGGGAGGAAAAAGAGGGCAGAGAGAGAGAGAGAGAGAGAGAGAAAGACAAACAGAATGGCAGAGGGGGAAGCTCCCCCTTCCTGTCTTGCGAGAGGTGGAGTGAGTGAGCCGGCGAGTGCCCTGCAGACATTAAGTGAGAGGCTGAGTATCTCTGACTTGCCAGCCGGTGCTGCTAACAGCCCAGTGTGCTTAATCAAACAGTCATTACTAAGCAAAATGAGGCGGGGGAGCGGGTGGGGAGGGGGGATGGGACGGGCAGGCAGCAGCAGGAGCAAGGCTCAGTCAGTCAACACATATATCTCTCTCTCTCTCTCTCTCTCTCTCTCTCTCATTTTGGGGTGGAAAAATTCAGACATTTGTGTCTGTTTGGTTTGAGAAAAAACAGTGATTGATATACGAGACTAACAAGGGGCTCGCAATAAACAACCACGGCTTGGTCTGGATGATGCAGCCATGATTACTCCAAAAGGGGGTAAACCAGAGACCACAGTGGGACAGACAGTTGACAGTTATATCCTAATTTTAGCATAGCTTGGACACACAAACAGACAACCGATCTCCAGAGCATCTGTTTTAAACTGGCACAAACACTGACTCACACACATGAGCTTTGACACATACACACACACACGGTTACAGCATGGGGGATGCTGGTAAGTCTGTATGCCTGCTGCCGAATCTGAGATGCCAAATTCCGATAACTACACATCTCACTCACGCATGTTGACAAGCACCTCACTGAATATTCAGCTTGATGAATGCCGTCAGCATCAGTCAATGGGAAAGGGTAGGGAGGAGAAAGGGGGCGGGAGGAACATAAATAAGGGAAGGTAGATTCAAGGCTGTATTTATGTGACACTTGAGTGACACAGATGCACCCCCCCTCTTCCAATGAATAAATAACATTTCAAAATGTAGCTCCGATAATCAGATAAGCCTTATTCTATTACAGATGTTTAGAGACAACTGCTAAGAGGCGGTTCGATGAAAAGAAAATGTATTCACAACTATGATTGCGCCAGAGAATTACATTTGCAAATTCCCTGGAGCAGACTGTATTTCGTCCAGGAGATCAGAAATACAGGGACACCAAGTGCAGGCTGTTTGTAACTAGGAACATGTAGGAGGCAAGCTGCCATACATTCAGCACAGCCTTTTTCTCTCTCTCTCTCTCTCTCTCTCTCCCAGTCTCTATACAATCATTTCCAACATTCCACAGCAAAAGTTTGTGTTAGGAGCATTGTGTTGGGAGTATAGATTCACAGCTGAGACGGCAACTAGATGAGAATGTGAAGCAGACAGAGCAGCAGTGACTAAGAGCCAAGTGTCATCTTCAGGAAATGAGCACAAGTCCACAGGCATGCTTAGCTAAATTGGTTTAAATTAACTAAACCATTTGGCATGACTACCACTTTAGTGATGTTCAGTATAGTTGTATCTGATTGTGAGTAAAGTCTGATGTGGTTATTTTTGTGAAAGTGCAACAGGGACCAGTTATTGGACCCCTGCGGAGATGTCAAGGATGCAAAATGCACCTATAAGCTAAAAGTGTGCCATTCACATAGCAGCACAACAACCCCCCCCCCCCCCCCCCCCCACACACACACACACACACACACACACACACACACACACGTAAACACCACCACCAGAACCACCACCACACACACACCTCTTCCACTAGCTGACCAAAGCTAGTTTAGGAATTCCCATCTTTTTCTCACTGTTGGCTCTCTTCTCTGTCTGTCACTCCTTTTCCCTTGCAGGTCTAGGTAGCTTTTGGATACAATAGTGTCTGGCTTAAAATTACCTGTTGTTGGACTATCTGTGGGTGTATCTCTGTTTCCTCTTTTCTCCTCTTTCTATTGAGTTTATCTGGCTGGTTGGATTGGTCTGTTTGCCTGGTCTGTAATCAGGTTTGTCTGCCTGTGTGTGTGTGTGTGTGTGTGTGTGTGTGTGTGTGTATATCTGTCTAGATCTCCTCTCTGTCTATCCTTCCATCCACTAGGTTGAGCAACTTTCCTTTCTATCCATCTCTTGTATCCTCTGAAGGTGTTTGTCTGGTTGGTTGGTTGGTTGCCTCTCTTCCTGTCTGTGTGTGCAATGTGCATGGCTTGTTGACCCCTTCTTTCCTCCTCTGCCTGAGACTGGTCCCTGCAGGGCAATGGGCTTCTTGGTCTGGGAAGAGGTTGTTCTGCCAGCTAAGTCCTGTCTGAAATAACCAAAGCCAAGATACCGTCCTCAGCCAAATACCCCCCACACCCGAGCGTGTGCACACGCGCGCACGCACACACACACACACACACACAGGAGGGAGTGTTTTGCTCCCTCCCTCTCTCCCTCTCTGAACACAGTCACAAGGAGTCTTGGTTCAGACTAGTTATTCATGTTTAGACTGCACAAACGTCTTTCAGCCAAGATTTTTTAAAAAGTTGCAGGCCTGTATTAATTTTAAAAGAAGGTCAAAGGGGTTGTTTGATTGAGATGAAAGCATCAACAAATACCATGTTTCATATCCATGACATGAAGGCAATGAAAACCACTCCCTGAGCAGACAACTTGTGTAAATAACACAAAGATAAATGAAACTGCCCCCCCCCCCAAAAAAAACCCCTCCTTTCTTGATGGCAACTATGGAATATATCTAAAATGGAACGCTGTAGCATAGGAATATTTTTTATCTCATGGTGAAAGACACAAAGACATAACTTCTTTCCTGCCATGCAGACCATATCTCTAGCAGGGAAACACCAGATGGGATTTCAAAGAGTCTGGGGGGAAAAACGAATGTGGAAAAATGAACCATAGATGCTCCTGTGACTGTACTAGATTAGGTTTACAGAACACAAAACTAAAACTAGGCTTCAATCAGCACTGTAGTCCAAAGCATAGTCTCACTGAGACTTTTTTGATTATTCAAGCATGTTCCTCTGGTTTTCTTTACACAACCACTCAGCAAAAGTGCTGTCAGCAACATTAGAAGCACAGACGATTATTTGTGGAGTCTGCTTGCTAATTTCATTGAACTGTGTTAGCCTCGTTCTCTGCCTTATTACACAGCTAGTCTCTGCTGAGGTTGACAGTGACAGATTAAAGAGCTAAAAGGAGAACAAAAGTACATTTCTTTTAGGGCTGCACAATTACTGCAAAGGTAATCGGAATATGAACCAACGCAATTACCCAATCGCAAAAGCTACAAATAATTGTGCACATTTAACTGTCACATTTCTAGCTTTTATATTCATTTCACCCTCATTGACTATGCCACTTCTGGTTGGTGGTGTGCGCATTAACATTCAAAACTCATTTCACAAATCGCAATAAGATATTTTACCCACATTGTGTAGCCCCAATTTCTTTTTCTCAACCTTTCAGATCATATCACATCAAGTTTGTCATGTCAACTATTCTAAAGTATTACATCATACTGTGGCACAGGTGAAATGGAGCTAGGCTAAGCCTGCCATCTTCAACAATAGTAAAAACAGAAAAAGAAAAAAAAAAAAAAAGGTCTCACCAGTTTCTCTTCAACGGTGATGAGCTGCGAATCCTGCCCTTTGCTCTCAGCCTGTCTCCATACCGATGTAGTGAGGGCCCTGTGAAGGAAGACAGGACAAAGATGTGGCAGTAGCTTCAAGCAGGCAATAAATAGATATGGCCACCCTTTTGCATCTAGTTAAAATACAAATCTCTTCAAATAAATGAAATAATAAAAACATAAAAAATAAAAAAAAAGTCAAACAGTGGTGGCTCGAACAAAGGAGAAAAGTCTTGGGAACAAATGGGGTGAGGAAGAGAGGGGATGGGATAGAGCGAGGGAGGTGGCGACGGTGAGAAGGGCGAGCGGGCAGATCCTTTCTCTCCCCCTATTAGTTCTGTCTGCTGAGCTTTTGGCCAGCTCCCACACGGCTGGTCAACAACAGAACACACTGTATGTGGCTCCGTCTACCACAGAGAGCGCAGGGAGAGTGCCAGGGATGTGGAGCTCACAGCACAAGTGCCTTCATGGAAGCCGCAGGGTCATCATGAACCAGAGGGCTATGGGGCTCTGTTCTGACCTGTGGGATTGGGACAAGATGAGGGGCATGTCCCTCTGACCTTTCTACACGTCTGCAGGGCCAGGATGTGTACAACTACAACTGGGTTAAGATACCCTCCACAGTACAGACAAAATGAATGCACTGTTGGTTAGGGCTGCACGATTTGGGGGAATCTAATTGTGATTTATCTCACAGATATTGCGATTGTGATTTGTGATATGATTTTTTAATATTCTAGATGGGATCTGTATGGGATCTCTTTAATTTGTGCCACCCCTGATTGGTGAGCACGCCCGGTGCACAAAAAGCACAGCACCCCTGGCTGACTGTGAAGCTCACCAATCAGAATTTCTGTGCCCCTCACGCACACCCACCAACCAGAAGTGGCATACTCAGTGAGGATGAAATGAAATGAATATAAAAATCAGAAATTTGACAAAACGAATTATTTGTAGCTTTTGCCTTTGGGCAATTGCGTGGTTCATATTGCGATTACGACTGTGATTGCGATAATCGTGCAGTCCTACTGTTAGTGTGCCTAACTTGTTACATCATGTGACCTTCTGGAGCACCTCCAAATGAGTAGGCCATCACCATGATGTTGCACAACATCAGTGAAAGAAGAGGGTCCAAGCATTCCTCAAACAAAACAGCTCTCTCAAAGAGTAGCCTACTCTTGCCTATACCTTGTTAGTTTCCAACTAACCGAAAGGCACTGAGCTGAGAAAATCAGTCTGTAGAACTGAGCCAATCAAACTTGGCTGTGTATTAGTCTGAGCGTGTCCTCTTCGGCTGGTCTGTGGCGTCATTTAGTTAAGAGAACAAAGAAGGATTCCATCCAAATTAAAATCTCTTCATCCTGCTCGGCCAGGGGAATATTGGCAGCCATTTACCCTCTGGGTGCGATTGTGGAGATTTTGATTTACCACCCAAATGCCGATCAGACATGCTATGGGCGATCATTTATTTCACTCACATTACCATACGGACGAACATTCCAAAAGATGCAAGACCAACTGTTAACTTTAAAGCTTGCGTGCATATTTTATCAAATACACGACCTACACATTTTGGTCATGTCACTTGTGAAAGCTTGCAAAGTTTGGAAACGTTTCCAAACTTGCACTGTAGCACTGTACAGTCCACTGATTCCACACGAGTTGGCATTCGCTCCGATGCTGTGTGCATGATGTGCCTTTTCAAACACTTAGCCATTTCTATGTGATATTAATTTAAAAAGTAATGTTAGCTAG
Organism: Alosa sapidissima; assembly: GCF_018492685.1. NCBI lineage: Eukaryota > Metazoa > Chordata > Actinopteri > Clupeiformes > Clupeidae > Alosa > Alosa sapidissima. Next base: position 13,990,420 of record NC_055964.1, read on the forward strand.
CCAGCTAGCTACCAACGGGCATCGTTAAATCAGTCATATAAGCAACAAGGAACGCTCCAACTCAAGTTATGCTTAAGTTTAACGCAACTGTAATGCATAGCTTTGAGTATGTTTGCATTGGGCGCAGTATTGACTCTGTAAGAACTGAACTGGTATATCCCAAACTAACAATGACTGCTGGGGAGAGCCATTTCCATCTGATGCATTGCCTGTTCAGTTCTCATAGCTGAATAATGAAGGCAAGTTACTGCATTTACAAATGTAACTGCGTGTCAGCCAAGTAACAGTGCTCTCTTGTATGCATATTATAACGATGTAGTTTATATTAACCTGCATAACAGTGACGTTGACCGTTTACACTAGCTTGCTATGCTAACCAGGTCTAAAATGCTTGTTGTTAGCTAGCACTAATTATATGCTAGCAAACACCTTTGACAACTTGGCTGACATTGACGCTACTTTTGTAGGTACGTTTCAGATAGCGCACTTATAATCTATTCATTTTGGTTATAATCTATTCATCTTGGTTAACTGGTATAACAGTAGGCTAGCGTTACTGTCTTGTTCTTCTACGTAACCTCGATATACTATACCTAATTGACTTTAAGCGCTAGCGGCTACCATGTAGCTGACATTGGATTGATGCTAACCAAGTTAAGTTACATACGCGCTTGCTTTGACAGAGTCGTGCAATTCTTGTGAAATAAACGACTAATGTTTAAGATATTATACGAATACGTATTACCTGGTGGGGTTTAGAAATACTTTGGTCGCAGGATTCAGTAAACAGGCTCGGCTTAGGTTGAGGAGTGACATTGAGGACGCCATGTTTACATTAGTCTGCTAAAACTACGGCAAGCAATTTGTTCCAAAAATGCTTCCGTCATTATATCGCTAAAGTCGAAGCTCAATTGAAAGAATCCTCAGAAATAATACAGTCGGCCTTTCTAATAGTGTAACAATTATGAAGACCACGGCTAGGTCATTTATTCCTTCACAGTTAGATAAGAATGATATATTGACTGAAAAATTGACAGCAATGATGAAGGAAATATCTCACTTAGCCTAAAATGAAAATTTGAAGAGAATGATGGGAATAAAGATCAAATATGTTTTCTGATAAACATTAGGGCACAGCTCATTTGCTCACTCTGACTCTTGGAAAACATAAGGTTGGAAAATGTGGTGCAGGAGTAGGCTACAGTTGATCAACATTTTGCTGCCTAGTTCTGCAACAGGCCTATACAGAACAGTTTATTAGTGGGTTTGATCCAGGCTTGCGGAGCAAGCCCACTATTGTTCTTCTTAAGTTTACTTATTATTAGTGGGTTTGATCCAGCAAGCCCACTATTGTTCTTCTTAAGTTTACTTATTAGTGGGTTTGATCCAGCAAGACCACAGCATGGCAAAGCCATGCAAGCCCACTATTGTTCTTCTTAAGTTTACTTATTATTATTAGTGGGTTTGATCCAGCAAGCCCACAGCATGGCTTTGCCATGCTGTGGGCTTGCGGAGCAGGCCCTCTATTGTTCTTCTTAAGTTTATTTTATTTATTTATTAGTGGGTTTGATCCAGCAAGCCGATGAGTCCCTTCATGAAGGTGTGTTGCAATGCATTATGGGTGCTGTGCTGTGATTCGACGGCTCGTCACCTGACCCACCAAACAACGTTGCTTGAACTGAACGTAGAGTAAAAATAAATCGCTACCAAGGCTCCAAATAGCAACACACTTACACTGTAGCATAATGAGGGTATCTACATGTAAACCGAAGCATTGAGAACTGTGTAAGTCTATAGGTAGTTTATTAAAAAGAAAAACAGTACCGTTCATGTCTCGTTCACATATACAGACGGGCGCCATCTTGGGAAAACAGAACTCTCTGGAATGTGGCGTAAATCCTATGCGTAAATCTCGCGTGAAATCTTTCGAACGAATTTGAAGACATCGAAGAACGAACCCTTTTAGTTTGATGGACGTCCTTATCAGTGTATGGTCTAACTTATGAACGTGTCGGGTCAACGTCAACGATAAGTAAGTTAGGCTAGCTTCTCCAGACTCCCTGGCGCTGAGCACCGTAACTGGCACTGCACCTCCGATGCTCCACTCCGTTGTCTCGCCAGTCGGGGTAGCAGACTCCAGTTCCATCGCAGCCGGACCACGCTGCGCACAGCTACAGCTACCGACGTTGGCATCCCTCCTGTGCTGCCTTGTCGCAGAGCTGTCCTCTGCTGTTCCAGCCACTCCACACTGCCACGATCGTGCCAAGGCCTAGACCTTCTCTCTGGCTCGTGCCATCGGATTTCACACAACAAACTTTTTTCCCCCTTATTTTTCTAAAGAGCACCGGCGAACAGGCCGACTCGAACACCTCTTGCCGCTCCACCTCTGCTCTGCTCCGCAGCCAGGGCCACCGGCAACTCCAGCCTAAACTTCCAGCTGACTCTCCGCCGTGGCCACTGCATCAAAACCCTCTTTAGGCAAGCATTTCTCCCGTAGCTAGGCCCAGGCGACGGCTGGTCTCCTCCTGCGGCTTCTACTGAAGGCCTCTGTAAGCTTTTTAGTACCCCTTACAAGGGTTCTCTTCGGATCCTTTTGCTTGGGCCTCCACCTAGCGGTGAGCATGGACGGATTATAAACTTTCGGGCCCCTGGGCCCAGATGTATTAAGGGCCCCCCATTAATTGTTGCATATGTGGAAGGGGGGTTTGGAGGTCCTTCCTCAGAAATGTTTTAATTTGTTTGATGTGATTTCCTGTATTCTGGTGCATTTTGGGGATGGCCAATACTAAATTCAATCAGATTCATAGTCTACATCCTGATGTGTTGATATTGAGACAATGATTTCATGCAAAGGCTTGGGCTTCAGGGCCCCCTGACCCCTTGGGCCCCTGGGCCAGGCCCGGTAGGCCCGTGCAGTAATTCATCCCTGGTGGTGAGGTCTCCCACTCCCGGCTCCTCCAGCACTGAAGACACTGTCTCCTACAGAACGCAACTTGCTCCTCCATGGAAAACGTGCCCATCTACAGGAACTGCTTTGGAAAGCAGCAGACCGTCCTGATCCACCGGCTGTGAATATAACCGCGTTTGGAGGGAGTTAGAAGACAGGTATGAAGAAAAGAGAGGAACTTGCCCACCCTCGATTCAAGTCCTGTTGCTCCTCCTGATTTGTTAGATGTTATCAGCTGTAACTGCAAAGCTGGGTTAAAAATGTGTATACATGTATCTGGAAAGTGCAGCTGTGCAGCTGCAGGCCTGGCCTGTACTAATTATTGTTTCTGCAAAGGCAGTGATGTTACATGTGGCAATATATTTACACAGCAAAAACAGCAGAAGGACAGGGATGAAGAGTCTGGAGAAGATGGCAACAGGACAACGGATGAGGACAGTGAGGAGTACTAGAGGCTAGTTCTTCCCTTTGTTACTCAATTGTGAGTCACAGCAGAGGTCCAGTGAATAGCTATTTCCAAAATGATTGTGGAATTCAGAAATAACTTGAGGATCCAAATTATTCCTAAACACTGAACATTTTTATCCTCCGAAAATCCGTCTAAATCGCCACCCAAAACTCAGCAAAATCAGCTTAATGAGAGTAAAAACGTGACCAAACCAAGTTTAAATAGTGATTTTGAATCTTGAAAATGTCAGATATGGACTCAGCATCTCCAGTAACCCCTAAAAACATACTAACATGGTCCATTTTGGCCAAGCAGCTCTTATAATATGATCAATATAGGTGATTATGCTAATATGCATATGCAAATTAGCATCCGGCAGTTTCTGCATGCTGCCCATACTATATATTTCCATCATAAAACTTTGGTGTACTCAACATTTCCGGGTTCACCTTTCTGTCCACTGGACTATAGGCTGCTTCTGTGAGAGGGGAATCGATGCACAGTAGGCTACTTTGATTTCAACTTGGTAGTTGCAGTCTACACGATTAAAAAGCAAGCAAACAACACCTTGCAAATTGTCCTCGCGAATCGAACAAGTGATAGCCTACTTAGTTAAACATATAGCTATCTTCCGCCCGGGCTGAGGTTAATTGTGGGTTGGGTTCATGTAGGTGGGCCCTATGACCCCAAAGTATGCCTTGACTGGGCCTCAGGTCAAAGAAGTTTGAGAAAGGCTGATGTAGACCAGCGGTCCCCAACCACCGGGCCGCAGGACATTCCTAACCGGGCCGTAGCCTACGACATGAGTTTAAAAAAAATGCATGCGAACTAAACTAAATTTAATTAGCAATAATGTCACATTTTTACATGGCATAGGCCTATATGCAGTTGTTTGATTGCACGCATGTTTGCATTTTGCAAGGTCTATTTTCTTACGTCTGTCTGTCCCGCCTTCAACACTTTTACATATTGCCTTCAGCGCTGCGCAGCCTCAGGTCAGCTCACTTCACTTGATCAGTTCTTGGCGAACGGTAGTGTCACACGAAGTTAGCTAAACTGCTAGAATGAGCAACAAAAAACAAGCATCTTTAGCAGGTCACTGGCCAGAGTGTTTGAGTTGCAAGAGCCGCTGCAGAGATTTCTTACAGAAAAAAAGTCACCGTTAGCTGCACATTTTAGTGATGAGGACTGGGTGTCAAAACTCGCTTACCTGTGTGACATATTCGGGTTGCTTAATGACCTCAACCTGTCACTCCAGGGGAGAATGACGACTGCATTTATGACAACTGCATTTAAAGCAAGCTTGATTTGTGGGGACGACAAGTGGACCGGGGTGTATTTGATATGTTCCAAACAGTAGTGGGGGTTTTGGGAGAGACTGAGGCAGGGCCCTTTCTCTCGCAGCTGGTGCGCGATCACCTTGTTGCGCTTTCAAATGAGTTTGAGCGTTACTTCCCATCCTCCAAAGATCCACGGCAAACCAATGAGTGGGTCCGCAACCCATTTGTCAATATCCCGAATAGTCCTAACTTGTCAGCGCAGGAGGAAGAGCAGTTGATCGAAATTGCAAATGACGGTGGTCTTAAGAGTGTGTATAAGGAAACCTCTCTGGCGGGTTTTTGGATCAAAACCAAAGCAGAATATCCCGAGATAGCCGTAAAAGCGCTGAAAACGTTTCCCACCACGTATCTATGCGAGGCCGGGTTTTCGGCAATGACTGCAACTAAGACCAAATTGCGCAATCGACTGGACATTTCAAACACACTGAGGGTGTCACTGTCTTCCATCACCCCCAGATGGAAGCTTCTTGTTGCAGGGAAACAAGCAGGGCTCACACTGATTATATTCGTAATGCACGTTTAGTTCCCATGTTTTGTTCCCATATTTTGTTAAGCATGTTCACACTTTAGCTTCAAGTTGTTCAATATTCATAGTTCATATTGTTCAATTTTCACTTCTTCAAGTTCACATTTTTCACAAGAGATCGTTACCTTCACTGTTCATACATAACTGGAGCTAGTTCTTTTCAAGTAATGCATGCACAACACATATGGAACATGGAACCCCCGACCACCCCCCCCCCCCGCCGGTCCGTGAAAAAAAAATAGGAATCAAACCGGTCCATGGTACATAAAAGGTTGGGGACCCCTGATGTAGACGACAAAGCAGCAAGGAGGCGTCGTGTGATCATTTAAACAAGTTTTATGACAAGGTCGATGAGGGTGGGAAAAATCGTACATTTCTGTGCAAACTTTGCCCGCACTTCAGTCACATTCAGTCACATTGTCTTTTAAGAAAATGCAGTCCATTTTTCGGTTCCAGCAGCCAACAACCTCAGAACTGACCCTTCAGGCGTCTCAGGAGGCGCTGGCCTTCTAACCTAGTGACCACCATAGCAACCAGCATGATTGCCCTAGCAACCAGCATAGCAACCACGATATTTATGCGTTTTAGCTTATTGGATGTTGCGTTAATGCAGATAACTTTTGATCCGTGTGCCCAATTTTCATAAATGAGGTACCGTCGGAATCCTTGGATGAGGCCGAGTTCCATGCCCCTGATCAAACCCACTCTTGCAGTTCCTCGGAAACGCAATTCTAGTTATATCGGTGTAGTGGTCATATTTAACAGGGGAACGTGGAAAAGCCTATTCAATCATACAGTTGTAAGATGGAAATAATAAGAGGTATGGATTAGGATATAAGTGCTCTATTTCTCTCTATTTCTCTCTCTTTGTCTTTCTCTTTTGTGTGTGAGAGAGAGAGCTTTGCTGACTGTTGGCATGATATGGTTTTAATGTAAGAACATTCTTACTTTTAATCTTAGTAAACAGTCAGCGCAAACCAAACCAAGTTCATTAGTATTTTCCTAATGGTCATCTTATACTGCTGACAATACTCAGTTGTGTATCATTTTGTATTTCCAACCTTTAGTTCACCATTACAACTGTAAATGTAAACATGGGTTCTCTAAAGAAAAAGAATTATGAAATATATGGCTGTAGGTGGCTGAATGGATGTAGTCCCAATGCAACTAATGACATCTTATCCAGACTTGCTTGTTCGCTGGTCGCCAGCTCTTGTTTGGTGTCCTTTGTTTGTATTCAGTAAACAGTGGTGTTGAAATTCAGAGTGACTGTAACTGCGTGACTGCTTTGGGGAGAGCACAACAAGTCTGCGGCTTAATTGGTGCACTGTGCTCCAGCGTTAATTAATGAACAGGACTGCTCATTCTTCACATTCTCTCACATTGGCTGTGAAATATGGTCCTCTTTCTGAGCACATCAAAAAGTGCCAGTGGAGGCGACGGAGCCAGCAGCACAATGAGCAGTGTTGGATGGCATGCCTTCTCCAGATCTCGTTCTCTCACCTAATTTGAACAAGACAAATAAAACAGACAGCTCAGCAATACAGCCGTGATTGGTCTCAGTGAGATGTGCCAGATTGTTTTGGGTTCCACGTTCTGAGATAAAAGTTCAAAGAAGTTAAAAGAAGACAAGTTTGTTTGGTAACAGTTGTTAAGAATTTCATCATATTACCAAGACACTCGATTATCATTTCTAACCTTTTCACAAAAGTTATGCCAAAAGCAATTTCATGCATAACTTTGAAAGGTTGACAAGGTTCAATAGAGATTAGTACAGGTCTCCTGTAAACTAGTACCATTTAATTTACCATCAATTTAGTCTTTAGACATTTTGCCTGCTGCAAAGAAAGAAAATCATCAGTATGTTTGAAAAGTGAAGCAATTTCATGCATGAAAAAAAAAGTGAAGCAATTTCATGCATAACTTTGAAAGGTTGACAAGGTTCAATAGAGATTAGTACAGGTCTCCTGTAAACTAGTACCATTTAATTTACCATCAATTTAGTCTTTAGACATTTTGCCTGCTGCAAAGAAAGAAAATCATCAGTATGTTTGAAAAGTGAATTTGGCTGCACTCTTGTGTGTTGAACTGAACAAGCGTCCCGTTATTGATTGCTACACAGATGTGTGAGGTCTCTCAATTGCGCTGTGTATCTTAATGTCATTCAAGCCTGTGTATACACATGTCAGTATCTGAGGAATTTGTATAAATACCCTCACAACTAATTTGAGTTTAATTCTCAAAATGTTTGTTAGGATAAAAGTCTGTCCAGCACTCATGATTTGTGGCACCGCTTTGTCTGACTGAGGTATTAACAGTGCCGAAGAACACCCGCTAAATATGGAATAATTGTCACAATAATAATATTTTACAATAGTATACCACTGATTATTGAGTACTAATGAGTACCAATAGGCTGCTAATAGTGGTGTTAACAGTTGTTTTTTCTTAAGTGATCTCTAGTCTAGTCCATCCACAATCGCATTGATAGCTTGATAAAGAATCCCATTGAATAGTTTGGTCCTTGGGGAGTACTCTGTTGCATGGCTCACTCAACAAACTCAATCAAACTCAAGTTGTCTAAAGTAAACCACTATTGAGTTTCAAGCTTGATATTTTAGTGCCACTGCCACTGCCACCACCTCCAACACCATCACCACCACCACCACTCCCTGACAAACAAGAAAGGGAAAAAAGAAGGAAAACAGCAGCAAGCATCTGTGGCATGCTGCTTAATTTGAGTTCATGTCTCTTCAAAGGGTCACTTTTAGATGGGTCGGGTTCTTCCCTGGTTCTCAGGAGCTGGACGGAGGTAAGAAGGCCCTCTCCTGGGACTAAAGGCATGCCACTGGCGAGCCCACTAATTTTACGCTATTTGTCGGTTTCTGTAGCCTTCCAGCCCATTGTACCATTCACAGCAGCGAGGTTGCATTTATCTGTTCTTTTTATCCTTTTCTTTTTCTCTCTGAAATGAGGATCCATTCTTAAGATGAGATCAAAGTGTCTATTGATGACTAAGAGAGTTGAGGGGTGAAGTCTGTCACAGCACTTCAGCCAGTCAGCCCCAAGTTTCAATTTTGATTTAATGAGGCCTGCTCAACTCCCCTGTGTGTAGACACAGGGACGTACTCTCATGTTAGTGATTCTCAGGATAAAACATTTCTCCCCCAACATGCTAATTGTAAATGCTTTTAAAGATGGGTTATGATTGAAAGGCAATTTGGTTTAACACAACATGCTGATAAAAGTTAATCTCCTGAAAGATGCATGAGTTCCAAGATTTTTTTTTTCTCCTAATGATTATGCTTATTGTGCTTAGAGTTCAGTGTGGATATTCATCAGTGTACCAATTCTCTCCAAAGAGCCATCCATTTTTCATCAAGAACCTTTCTTTACAAATAATCACAAACAAAGAGAACAAGAAAGGTTTCATTGTTTAGGTAATCACTGGCAAATTTTATGTCATGGAGAAACAGAGTGGGCTCCAAACCAATGTATTACAAAAAGACAAAAACAAAAAAATTATAATATCTTGGACAGGGCAGATCATCAGTTGCCAAAGTATTCTCTGTCTGTAAAAGATGAGATTCCGAAAAGCAGCGGGACATGTAGAACACCTTTGCTTTATGGCTCTGAGGACAGACGGACATTTCTCTCACTGTCTCCTCAGTCTCTTCAGCACCAGCAAGCCTATTTGCATGCATTGTCCTCGAAAGAGTTAATCTATGGGTTTGGCAAGTAGAGAAAAACAGAATTACTTGAGCCCCACACCCCCTCCCTAACACAATTTCTCTCTCTCTCTCTTTGTGTGTCCCCCACCCCTCACTCTCTCTCTCTCTCTCTCTCTCTCTCTCTCTCTCTCTCCTCTGTCCCGTTTGAAGGAGATGAGAGTTGGCAGGCCAGGAGAGCGCTGAAGATTAATGGTGTGAAGGGGGACTCTGACAGCCTTTCCGCTAGCCGCAGCTCTCCTGGGTGGCCCAATTGGTCTTGGATGTCACTTTTGCTACTTAATCTCGGGTATGCGAAACAGGCTGACGTGCCTGGAGAACTCCTGCCTGTCCATTTCTGTATAGACATCAACCTGAGAGACAGATAAAAGGGATTTTTACAGGAGCACACCGCCCCATAAGATACACCATCACTTGGCCCCCTGCTCTCTATTGCTCTCGTTCTCATATTTTTCTCTCTCTCTCTCTCTCTCTCTCTTGCCTCTAAAACATCCAAAAGTTACTTGCTCTGGCCAGCAATCATTATTAATTCTTCAGTTCAAATGAGATCACAGCACCCATTGTTTGGTGCTCAGGCTCATTAAAAAATGATGATCTCTTTAATTGTAATGACAGCACTAACAGTGACTGGCCCTATTGACTGCACAAGGAGAGCTGTTCAACTATTAATTCGGACACATAATACCCTGGTGTCAAATAAACAAAAGCAGCCAATTTCTTAGCGGCTAGGTTCAACAACATTAGACTGTTCACCAAACTAAACACAACTGTCTCCTCCACCTGAAACTTAACACTAGAACGTGTTGCTCCACTGAGCCACATCCAAGAAGCGTTGAGACTAATCTGAGTCTGTTTGCCAGTTGAGTTCATGTATGGAACGGATGGATTCCTAGACAGATTACTGTTCTGCAGACGCTAATTTCTCATGAGCGATTGTCTGACTGGAGACAGACTCTGGCTGATAGGAATAAACTCTGGCACATCATCAAATTAGAATGGGCAGGATGTTGATAGCCTCATGCAATGGGAGTGCAATAAGCCGTCCCTGCTCATTTACTCTGAGAAGAGTTTTATTTACATATGGGTCTTTCTTTTTATGTTTGTATTTATAGTGCAAGATTATTTTTTCTCTTTATTTCCCTCTTGCATTGTCTCCCTCTCTCACACAAAAGCATGTACATGTAAGAAAATAATAAGAAAAGTATGTAATCCCTGCAAGTCTATTCGTTACATGCAACAATTTTTGAAGAAAACTATTCTACTGTGACTAAAGCCAGCTCAATATAAATATGGCAAAATGATATATATACAGTATGTAAAATGTAGCAACTCAGTGGAAATGAGATCCAAATGATGAACATAAACCACACAATCCGTATATCAAAATAAGTTTTTTTTGTTTTGTTTTATATTTTTTACTTTACTTAATATAGGCTAATATGTATTTATGACCAGGACTCTTTCTTGTAACCTCTTGGAAATTAACATTCATGTATGGTGCAACATGAGTGTATGGTGCAGTTTCCGTGTTAATCATCCCAAAAATATTTCCAGAATGTGTCCTTGGAGCAATTCTCTGTTGCAAAAAGTAAAATAATCCACAGAACAAATAAGAATGTAAGATAATATGACTACTGTTACTCAGTTTGAAAATTATTTTCTCTACAAAAAACACATCCAGATGTTTATTTACATGGACGATTACACATTACAAAACAGTGTCTTAGATTTGGGAACTCAATGAGCCTTTTATGTTATTTCAGTGACACATGTTCAAAATTATTTCATCCCATCAACTACATTTCCCAAACATCATTCCGTAGAATATGATTCAGTCTTTATCAAATTCCTCCTTTGGCAACTATTAACAAAACCTGATAATAGGACCTGATAACAGGATGTGAATTTGAAAATGCACCTTAACAACCAACAAATAATAAGATAGATAGATAGATAGATAGATAGATAGATAGATAGATAGATAGATAGATAGATAGATAGTTTATTGATCCCCAGGGGAAATTCAAGGTCTCAGCAGCATATATACAACACAAACACATTCTTTAACAGCATGTGCCAATGTGTCATAGTTTATACACTAACCCGAAAAAATGAACAATGTTTACTGAGTCATATGGGGAATGTGCAATTGTGGCACATCAAAGGTGCTGGCCCCTGTGAAGTGGTCATTTCCCAGCAGACCTTCCTCCCTGGGACCCAGACTGAGCTCGTCTGAATTGGGTCCTTCCATGACCTTTGTGACTTTTAACCCTAATCCCCACCACCTTAAACCCTCTTTCTGTCAGTCACCATAAGCCTATTCCCATTATCTAACCCCACTTGTCTCATAGGCTACGCTGTAAAACCTCAGCCACGCTGTGCCGCGCTCTTTGCCTGCCTGCCTGCCCAACAAGGCTGTAACTGTATCCCCCTTCGCTACACCACCACTGATCCGCTCTTCGGAAACAGCCCTCGTCCCATAATCCAACTTTAACTCTTTTCACCCTCCCACACCATACACACACACACACACACACACACACACACACACACATCCCATGAAAGGTGTTTGGAGAGGAGGCGGTGTAGGTGGATATGTGTGTGTGTGGTGTGATAGGCACGTACCTGTGTTAGTTATTGTGATACCTATCACTGCACTCGTCCCGGCAGCAGGAAGGAGAGGGGAATAACAGGGCTTTCCCACTCACTGAAGGGCTACAGTTACAATCCCAACTGTCTCAGACAGACATCTGCACATGTACACACACAAACACACACACAAACAAACACAGAGACATGTACACAATCTCTCTTTCTCTCTCTCTCTCACACACACACACACACACACAAACACAGACATGTACACAAGCTCTCTCTCTCTCTCGACACACACACACACACACACACACACACACACACACACATACATAAACATGTACACAATCTCTCTCTCTCTCTCTCTCTCTCTCACACACACCCACATACACGATACGTTCTCAACCACAAAAACCTACACAACACTATAGAATTAGCTCACTCAGACACCCTAATTGTAACGTGGTCATCCATTACTGTAAAATTGCTTTTATAAGTGCTATCTCCTCTCTGTAATTAGTAAATAAAGCAGAATTGAAGCTGGCTATAATACTAGTTTGCACACACATGTATCTAATGCCCAGAATGTTTTGTGGTTGTGTTAGAAATAGTTATGGATCAAATATCAAACCAAATATTTGGTCTGCATTTTGGATTCAATTTGGGAACTCGTTGGAATCAAGTACATGTCCCAAACATCATTCCGTGGAATATGAATATGATATCAACAAAGGTCACCAAGACCTGATAACAGGATGTGAATTGTGAATGTATCTAATTTGTCATGGTTGTGAAAGAAATAGTTATGGATCAAGTATCAAACCAAATATTTGATCAGCATTCATTCATTTCACTAAATTTGATAGAGAAAATAGTGTTGTTGGCCAAAGGAGTATCCATTCGACTGTTTTTAATTCTACCTTGCAGACCAAATATGGCTCCAGCTTCCTCCACAGAAATTCCGACAGGATTCAGAGTGAGGAACATGTGCTTTAGGGAGGCAGGTGTCTTCTGTTGGTAGAAGTAATCTGTTTACAGGACCGGGACTTTGAAACGAACAAGTTGTTTTTCTTTTTCTCTTTCTTCCTGTGTTTTTTTCTCCTTTCTTCATGTGGTAGAGTTTGTGTTTGAGTGCCGAAAGCTGCCCACATAGTGACGTCACTGAGGCAGCTTTCTGGTGTAAACTGTTTGGATTCAATGACATAATCCACCTACAGAGCTTGGACCAGTGCCTCACGAAACATCAAACACACACAATTTGGATTTTTAAAGACACATTTGTGAAAGACCAATTAAATATTTACAAGTCAATAACGATTGACAAATTAACTGTTCACTTGTCCGATCCTTATGTGTTGTTGCATCTTGTCCACCAAGACGCTTATCCAGTCACAGCTGGACAAAGAAAATCTATTTTTAATGAGTACTTTTTCCTTGGGAATGCAACATGGTGGAGCGTTACAGTTATGATGGCTGCAGAACACACACAGCAGAACACACACACACACACACACACAGAGAGAGAGAGAGAGAGAGAGAGAGAGACATGCACACACAATCTCATATACAAACAGAAAGAATTTTTTGGATAACATCCAAAAATCACATAAAACAAATCTTTCATAAAAGTTCTTTGCAATTCATCTTTTTCACCTACAACCAGATGCTCACAGACCTACTTCAGTACCTTCAAGGTACAGAGCACACGGAACTAGTCTCGCAGAGGCACTGAACTCAGACCAGACGATACCAGCCTCTGAAAGTCTGATGAAGCCGGACCCCCGATGATACCTTATGTGAAAGACTGGATCTTCAGGCGAGCCTTCTGGCCTGCTAGGAGACCTACACAGGCAGTAAGCCACGTTCTGGGCAGAGGAGGCCCAAGTTGCTTTTCTCATTTTCCCCAGGACTGATGGGGGTGACTGAGACCTCCCCAGTGCAGACGTCTTGATTGACATGTTCCCTCTGTGGACAAGAGGTGTGTGTGGGGGCAGGGGTTGGAGATGGAGAAGTGTGTTTGGTGGGCTCGCGGGACCGCGTCCCCCGGGAGTGACCCAAGCCCCCTTTTTCCCCGTCCCCCTCCTCTTTCGGACAACAAAGGCGGGTGAGTGATGTTTGTCTTCAGGCCAGGAGTCGGTTCCGTGGGCTTCTGATGTGTTGGCCACCTGGGAGGGCTTCATCCCAGCACCCCTAGCCTCTCAATCACCACACTGACACGGAGCAGAGAGGGAGGAGGAGGGGGGGATGAGTAAAGAAGAAGAAAAGAGGAGAAGAGAAACAGGAGAGGAAGACCAGTGGGAGGAGGAGGACGAAAGGAGTAGTAGCACAAACACTGGCTGAGTGGCGGACCTCCTGCACGAACAACACAGGGGACGGCACCCCTGGTGGAAGATGGAACATGTTTACGCACCAGGGGCTCAGTGTGGGTTCCCCTCCATGAAACCCCCCCCCCCCCCCCATCGGACCCCCCAGACCCCAGTTCTTCATTTGTTCACACGCCAGCCTGGGCCAGAGACCATGGAGACACATTTCTCCATATGTGGCAGATATGGAAGGCATGGCCGCCATTAGCAAGAAGCCATTCAGATGTTTTCACCATCTCTCTCGCTCAGTCAGACAGCACTCATCCACACTCTGGTGGACATCTGAAGGGTGTTAAGTGGATCTTAAACGTTTTACATGCCAAGGTCATAACGTTCACATTATTTGGAAGTGGATTCAAAATAAAAATGTCTCTTCTAGATGTATAACGTTATTAAGAGGATGAAATCGAGACAGGAAGCCCGAAGCCTTCAGACAAAAACACTTAAAAACAAAGTATTCAGTAACAAGAAGACCATCATAAATTGCACAACATAAAGATGCAGAAAAAAAATATATTCTGTCAAATAAACTTTAACAGCTTCAAAGCATTTCCACTTAAAGTCCAATAAAAAGCAGGGCACATCACAGTGATGACAATGTTGGACTGTTGGAATGTTGTTGACATGATGTAATGTCCTCAGGTATGCGACACAGTGATTAATGACTCACAGTGAGTCATTTATCTTCATATTTACTAAATGTCAAATGCTGAAACCATAATGGCAGCTGTATATCATTTTCATTTAGTGCCGCATGGAGAAATCAGGACCACATCCCTTCTCTACAAGTCAGGAAACTGTCAAGGAAATTGTACAGCAGTATTAAGCAGATTTAAGCTGGGGTTTGAGGAAAATTGAGGGGTCCATGTCCATATGTCAACATATTAAGGACAAGTTAAGCCACCTCGCACACGCACACACACATTACAGCAGTGTTCATTTCCAGGGGGAAGCTAAGATATATACAAGCTTTTTAAAACGTTGTGACACCCAGTCACCCATAGCGGCTATTTACACATTTTCATGAACAGATGTGAAATAGGATCTGTATGGGCCAGTTCTCATGGCGTGCAAATCAGTGTTGTAAAAAGGACAGAGCAGAGGCTAAACAGACGAGTGTTTGAGAACAACATGCATTAGGGCCTGTGCCCGTCCCAACTCAAGCCTCGGTACTCAGGCCAGCCACCTAAGACGACCTTTGTTCAGTGAAAGGTTGTCAAATCAACGCCTCTCTTGAACTATACTATCAGGCGCGTTTATGCATGCAAAGGGCGCAACTGAACACCTTTAAAATGTTTGTCTTTCCGTGGTGCGTGCGTGTTAGAGAATGTTTGAGTGCGACTGTGTGTGGGTGGGTTGGGGCCATGGTGGACACTAACAATACCAACAAGAAAAGCGTGGTACATTTCCTGTTTCATTTTGAGTAGAAAAAGCAAACTCACACCGGTAGTAGGAGTTTTTTGAGGTCAGAAGAAAGGCCACAGGCCGAAGCGTGAATGCGCTAGAGTGTGCGGTCTCCTTTTGTTTACCAATATTACACATCATGTGACTAGTACGGTGTGCGTTTGCTTTTTCTACTCAGACATTTACTGTTTCACCAAAACAAAAACAAAAAGAAATAGAAAATAGACAAATGCACAAATCTTGCACGCCACGCTATTGGGCTATCATGGGATCATACCGACATTTACAAGCATTTGCAGACCCTGGCGATGACATGGCTCTGAGCTCTCACACATGGCAGTTAACTCTGAAATGGATATGACCGTGATAAGCCTCAGATAGGCACCAGGGTCATTTCAAAGCCAGCAGTCATCAATATTAAATGAAAAAAAAGAAAAATGTCCTTTGTTTGTTTGTAATAGAAGGCACACATTCTTGATAGTAGTTGCCACATGTTGAACATGATGATTATTCAGGCTTACAGAATGATGGTTGTTCAAAACTGCTGAAGCAGTCTAAGATCTCGACAAGGGAGAGAGTTCACAATAAAGCACACAATTTATCCCAGTTCATCTGATCATTCCAAGTGTGATCTTAAAGATCTTCTAAAGAAACAGACAAACTTCTCCTAAGATAAGATGGCAGTTAACCTGACGTCATCATAACTCAATTCTAGTCAGAATTTGAGTCTGATACTGCTCCTTTGGGATGTGATTATGGTGCGTGTTTCAACCGATACAAGGGTTCTTCTTCTCCACAAATGCCTTATCATTGTTTTCTGGTTATCGCACTGTCAATATCTTGTACAACTGATGTGATAGTGAAATCTAAATGTCTACCTTTTAGCAACAGTATTTTTGTTAGGAAGAACCGGGAAGTTTTAAACACTTTTTTTTATTTAAATGTCACTTACAAAGACATTGTACCATACTGAAAGCTAATATTTTGTCACTAGCAACCGACATCTGCCCTCTGTCAAACACAGTTGCATTTTCAGCTCTGAACAAAACCGTTCAGGAGTTCTTCTCCGAACCGTGACTCCGAACAGCTCTGGTTCGGCCATAGTTGCTCCACATCAGAACAAGTCCAGACCAAACTTCCCAACCTCAAATGTTGCAGATGGCGGTCATTTAAGAGACATTTACAGAAAAGTTTTTAGGAGTTTTTTTTTTGTTTTCAAAACTCTAAGGGGGTATGTTTGGAAGTGAACCCACAACCACACACCCCCAAACCACACACACACACTCACTGATACACACACACACACACATTGATTACATTGGATCGGTGGAACCCTTTAGTTGGAGATGGATGTGGAGAGAAACATCTGCTATTCTTCCACAGGGGGCAGGCGAGACAGGGCGGCCACTGCAGTCGCCCACACCGACAGACAGACAGACTGCCAGGCAGACGGACAGACAGCCTGTTGAAATGATGCTACTAAAACACCCATGTCCTCGGTGTGAGTGTTGGAGGAGGATTCTGCAGAAAAAAAGAGCTGTTCTGGTGAGAAACAAACGCACTGTGTTTTCCTATCCTGCCCTGCACCGCTTTGTGTGTTTGTCTTGTAAACGAGAAGGTGCTCCCTGCGGAGCCACGCGTTAGCTTCTCAGATAAGCTCTCACCCCGGGGGGTGGAGGTGGCACGGTAACCTGGGCCTGTGGCCAAACAGGAGTAATGGGGAATTGCTCTGTCGCCTGCTTTGCATCGAACACCCCCACCTCCCCACATAACCACCTTACCCCCCCCACACACACACACACACACACACACACACACACACACACACACACACACACACACCAAAAATGATCCTCTTTTGTCAAGGCTGCGTGGAGTCTCAGAGAGGGCCACCACGGTCGAAACCACCCTGGCCTAGCCTGCGTGCCTTTCCGCCTCAACAACTGTTTGGCGGATTGCTGGTGTATAAATCTCCTTTGAACTCGCCTGGCAGCAGCCCGATCAAAAAAAAAAAAGGAAAAAAGGAAAAAAGAAAAAGAAAAAAAAAAGAAAAAAACAATGGTGTCCAAATATAGCTCACTGTCTAGACAAGGCGTGGGGAAACTCTGCCAGGTCCACCTAGAGATGTAAATGACATGCTAATGTTGTTTTGCCACCATGGGCACGCTGCTGC
This sequence comes from Alosa sapidissima, assembly GCF_018492685.1. Taxonomy (NCBI): domain Eukaryota; kingdom Metazoa; phylum Chordata; class Actinopteri; order Clupeiformes; family Clupeidae; genus Alosa; species Alosa sapidissima. The sequence goes on from NC_055964.1 coordinate 14,007,944, forward strand.
AGACAGCCGTGCGAGAGCTGTGTGCCAGACAGGGGGCTTTCTCTTTTTTTTCCTTCTTTCTTTCTTTCTGCCCTCTCCTCTCTTCCCTCGCTTGCTCGCTCTCCCTCCCTCCATCCTCTCTCTTCCTCCTCTCCTGCCCAGTAGCAGTCAAGCGCTGCCACTAGCCAGACAGCCAGCCAGCCACAACAAGCACCCCGCAGCCGTGCGGTTATGCGATCCACCGCAGGGGTTGGTGTGTGTGTGTTTGGATGCGGTGCGTTCGCTGGTAGAGTTACCGTGCTATTGACTCAAAGTCTGATCAAACTGAAATTAGATCATGGAAAGAAAAAGTGACTGGCATGTGTGTGTGTGTGTGTGCATGCATGTTTGAATAACTGGAGTGTGAGTGTGTGTGTATGTTTCCCTGTGTTTTGTTTCCTTGTACGTAAATGAGTGTATGTGTGTGTGTGTGTGCATATGTGTTTTGCTGTGTGCCAGACTCACCTGCACATGAGTTGACCTATTTGCATGTGTGTATTCATGGGAGCAGTGCCTTCGGGTGACTGTGCCAGTGTTCGTCTGGGCACATATGTGCATTCCGATGAATACTGGTGTGTGTATGCATGGGAACATACAACCCTGTTTCTCTGTGCATTTTTTCTGTGCATTCCACATATGCACACACTTCCTTGAGTCTTGAGTGTATCTTTACCTTGTGTGTGTGTGTGTGAGTGTGTGTAGGTGTATGTGTGTTTACAGGCATGACCCTATGCATGTGTTTGTGTGTGTGTGTGTGAGAGAGAGAGTTCTGCTCTAATCTCCCTGGCAGGTCTGCTATTGACTGTGTGGCATCAGCGCAGGGAGGCGGCAAGGAAGGTGTGTGTGTATGTGTCTCTGTGTGTGTGTGTGTGTGTGTGTGCTGGTGGGCTCAGCCCGGCGTGACCAAAGTGAAGCAGGATGCCAGAGGGGGAGTGAGGCAGCAGCGCAGCATGGAGCAGCACAGGTTCTTTTCTGAGCAGAGCTGCGCTGCGGCCACCGCCACCGAAGAGGAGGAGGAGGAGGAGGAGGAGGGAGCAGACAGGAGAGGAGAAATGGAGGAGAGGAGAGGAGTGGAGAGAAGAAGAGGGCAGCAGACTGGAGAGAGACGTGTCTGGCTTGCCGCTCCGCTCCACTCTGCCCAGCCCAGCCCAGCCACTGGAAAACAGGATCAAAGAGTCGCCCGGGCAACCTGCGCGACACACATTGTGTTCGAGCAACACGGTTAATTTGAAAAGGGGGAAGAGAGCGGAGGGGATAGAGAGACCGACAGAGGAAGGAAAAGAAATTAGACTTCTAGACTAGAAAGTTCACACCACTTAAGACCGAAAGAAAAAAAGGCAGAAAGAAAGGCAGAAAGAAAGGAAAGAAAGAAAGAAAGAAAACAGGAAACTTTTTGGAAGGATGCTTTCTGTTGTAAAAGCTGTAATTTCTCCATCTAAGAAATACAATAAAAAACACAACAGGTTGGTATTTCTACTACAGCTATGTAACTGGCTAGATACAGCATATGAAATCACAGAAGACAGTTACATATCTCATATCAGTTAATTGTAGGACACAGATCTCCCACCATGCAGTCCACAAATCGTACAAACAAATAATTTTACAGAGCCTATGGGGAAAGCTATACAATAAAAGGCACACAATGATCAGGCGTGTGTTTTTCACACATTATTTATTGTCATTTGAGGAAGGTTTGCTGTAAACATACACCAGAATGAGCTGGACAGGGACCAAGTCTTGTCAGTGATAGAGGGGCACCTCTATGCCTTACTGAGGCCATTCCAGCTCCGACTCCTAAACTAACAGAACAGGTATACACACTTACGGTGCATCTGCGCCAGCCTTATAAAAACACATGTACAAAAGAGGCAGCTATGTTGACTAGTCTGGTATAAAACAAATGTGATCTACAGATAGAAAAGAAACTGTCTACTTTTTCAGAACTGTCTACTACACAGACATCTTATTTTTCTCCTTAGGAACAGGTCTCCCTACCTCAAATCAAAACACACACAAACACACACTGTACGTGCACACAAACAGACACGCAGACACACACACACAAACAGCGAGACTCAACTACACAGAGAGTTACACACATGGACACACACACATGCACACACACACACACACACACAAAACACACACACATGCATACACACACACACACACACACACACACACACACACATACATGCATACACACACACACACACACACACACACACACACACACACGCGCGCACACACACACACGCGCGCGTACACACACACGAGCCATACACACACGCACACACCTGTGACGCATAAAATATCACAAAATTGAAGGTGTGGAGATTCGATGCTAAATTTGTTGGGAGGCATTTGGAGGGCATGCGGCAGGGAATGGTGGGTGGGGTAGGAGCAGAGGTGGTAGACAGGGAGGGGTCCCGACAGACAGGTTGGAGGGGGCGGTCTGGAGTATGTGTGTGTGCGTGCACGCATGTGTGTGTGTGTGTGGGGGGGGGGGGCTTGTCAGATGCAGCTGTTTGTGTGTCTGATTGATAGAGTCGGTGCTCTGCTGGAACACCCCCCCCCCCCCCCCACACACACACACACACATCACCCCCTGTCCCAGGCTTGGAGGATGCAAATATACGTGAGAGAGTTCAGTGGGTGGACAATAATGAGTTCTTAATAAAAATACCACACATGAAAGGGGGGACTAAATGCAATAAACATGTTCACTCACACACACACACTTACACACACACACACACACATGGTCAAGCATACACACAAGTGCACAACAACATTTACAGAGACAGTCTTACATTCACACAGATGTTAGATACATACTCACACAAACACACATTAACAGTCATGACCTAGTGTATACTGCACACACACTTTCTCTCTCTCTCTCACACACACACACACACACCCCAGAACCCAGAGAAAAGTGACAGATGCTGAGGTGTGTTTAAGAACGCTACCGGCTGAATGTTCTGCCAAGCTGTGTGGCCACGGAGTCACTTTTGTCCGCCCGTCCCGGAACCGGACAGGACCGGACACTGGAGTGTTCTTCCTCTTGTGTTTTCGCTTCCTGCCGTGACGGTCATGACTATATCCAGTCCGTCTGGCCCGCGCTTCAACAAATGTGCTCACTGTTATTTAATAATGACACGTCTACGGCTGACCACAACAACACAAACCTCTTATAAGGCATTAGATTACAAAGGTTCATCGTTATCAGAGCACAACATCAAATATCCAGACACTGACAGCGAGCAAATGTCATATTTCCAAGGAGGTCCTTACAGTAATACATTCTAGATAAAGTGTGTGCAGCACATTACAAAACATGTGAATTCTGAGTGGGTTGAATGGACAAGTTACAGTAAGTTACAAAAGCTACGTCCATAGAGGAATGAGCAGTGACTGGAAGGGGGGAGTGTGGTGTGTGTTCTTTGGTCAAAATAGCACAAATCAGTT
>NC_055964.1:14016438-14018938 GCF_018492685.1 Alosa sapidissima
TGAGTTCACTGAGTTCGCTGAGTGTGTTTCACTAACTCACGGATTGGGATAAATGCAGAGACCAAATTTCCCTCAAAAGAGTATATACTTATGTGGTGCAAATGTGTCTGTCTGTATGTATGTGCAGTAATGGGCTTTGTGTGTGTGCGCTTGTACATGCACATGTGTGGTGTGTCTGTGTGTGGTTAAAAAGTGTGTGTGTGTGTGTGTGTGTGTGGAAGTACGGCCCTGGTGTAAGTCTGTGTGTGTGAGCCGCTCTGAGGCGGGAGTTTAATGACAGATTAAGTCACTTCAGCACTGCTGGCCCCTGAGGCCTGCCCGACCCAAACACTGTTAACAAATCCGTCTGGGGTAACAGGAGCTGCCCTAGACCTGCCATGGCTGGCCTCTGTGTGTGTCTGCCTGCCAGCCAGCCGGCTGCTGCTGCCCTGCCTTCCTGACTACCCACCCGCCCGCCTACTCTCCCACCTCTTTCCTTCCAAATGCCTGACAGCTTATCTGTCTGTCTGTCCTTATCTGTCTGTCTCTACCACTCTATCTGTCTGCCTGTGCCTCTCTATCTTTCTGTTTGTCTATCTCTACCTCTCTCTATCCCTCTGCTGTCTGTGTCTACCACTCTGTGCACACTATATGTTTACACTGCCCTGTCTGTCTGTCTACCATTGCTGATGTTCTGTATCGGAACGTCACCTATTACCGACCGTCCCGTATTTCCGACCTCTTGCATGTATGTGTCACTCAATATTAATTTCTATACAAACCAAGACGGTGGATTCCTAAAGAAACGCAAGCACCCACACCAATGTTGTAAGGCTGCGTGTACAAATCCGCTTGGAGCTCCAATGGAATTTTGAACAGTCATGTGCCATGAGAAAGGTCGGAAATAAGCGACCCACCAGGCCAGTACTAACCTCCGAGCGTGGTAAACAAAATCGGATATTTTAGGCAGTAAAAGCCCCGGTAAGAACCAAACCAGATTTTGTTCAAGTCTACACACCTATGGCTACTGAAAAATGTAAGGTTAATTTATCAAATGTTATTTTGAAGTATTAAAAAACATCGTTGTTTTAGAATTTTTGAACGAAAGGGCCAGTATTTGGTGCTTTTACAATAGGGTTCTCTGTCTGTATGATCTCTGTATGGTCTTTATATGATACCTGTCTGTCTGCCTAGTCCAGTGTATCTGTTTCTCTCCCTGTCCACTGACCTGCCTATTGCCAACTCGTCTGTGTCTCTGCCTCTTGGCTCAGCCAGTCTCTGTCTCTATCAGTCAATTTGAGCTGACATGTCTCTGGAAGGCTGGAGCAGTCGTCTCACTGCAGGAGTGTTACGAGGAGACACTCGCTGGCTGTGATCTCCTCTTGGGCCCTAGCCGTGTCCTCTGTAAGGACACCTGAACTGGACACGGGACAGGCACGCCACTGCATGTTCAGCCCAGTGTTGTGTAACTCTAAAGCCTCCGCATCAGCGAATCCTTAAGTCGGGATGGCGGGGATGTGTTTTGTCGCTCAGCGTGTATGGAGAAAGGGAGAATGTATGTCAGCGGGTTAAGTTTAGGATTACCCTCTACTGCTTCAGAGACCAACCAACCACAATTAGTGTGTGTGTGTGTGTGTGTGTGTGTGTGTGTGTGTGTGTATGTTAGTGTCCTCTTGCTGACCTTTACGCGGTTATTTTTATTTCAAAATCATTTTTGCATCTCCCAATACTACCTCTTTTACTGATCACTTTCTTAACTGTCGCTGTGCATAAACAGACCTGTTCTCACAACAACACACTCCACCAAGTGTGAACACGACTCAACTTACTGTAGTTTAATCTCTCATGTTTTCTTCCCGTTTGCACAGGGGCAGCAGCCACAAGAAGACAGTAAGCCTTAGTGGCCGAGGCCAGACGGCTGATTGGCCAGGGCTTGCCAGTAGGTCACCCAGTCTAGCCAGCTCCAGGCTTGGTGTAGATCACCAGTGAGGACCAGTGTCACAGGCTTGCTGAGCAATCTTATTAGTGGGTGTGCATGGGAACGAGGAAAAGTGGCCCCCGAGTAAGACCGTCTTAATGAGGTCACCCGAACCGCTCTCACAACACCAGGGGAGTGCAGAAGGCAGGCTTACTGCTGACACAGGTGATCTACATCGCTAGTTGATCGCATGGATTAAATCAGAAAAATTAGAACATACAGGCATTAAACCTAAAATGGTTTAGACAAAGCAACACAACTGACACAGGCCGACTGAGACATTGACTACATAGACTCTGTCTCCTGTGGCCTTCATGGGCCTTAGATCAACTGGAATCCTCAGTAGGAGAGGCCACTTCAGAAGGCAATGGGATGAAATGACTTGCTCTGAGACACTAATAAAAGCAACACCTGCACATACACACACACACACACCAACCTCAAGTTGTACTGTACACATTTTGTATACACACACACACACACACACACAAATATTCACACGTCATACACACACACAAACACACACACGTGCAAGGGGCCAGG
>NC_055964.1:14021438-14023938 GCF_018492685.1 Alosa sapidissima
CTAAGCCTGAAGAAGTATCACTTTTCTGCCATATAACTCACAGGCCCTGGAAGCACATTTCAGGGAAAAAAAGAGGGGAAAAGTACCTTGAAAACTCTGGAAGTGAGGATCAGGAGATGGCTGAAAAAAACAATAGATAAATATATAAATAAATAGTGAGGCGGTGCATAGTGGCTGGTCTCTTGTGAACAGGTTGAGTATGGAGGAAAGAGCATTTGCCAATCCAGCTGACCCGCTGACCTTCTGGTGAGGCCGGCGCCCAGGTGCCGAGCTTGAGAGGGGATTTGCGACGGCTAATGCCCCTTTCACCTGCTGGAGCTGGGCCCTGAGCCACACGTGACGCCCGAACGCCGCATGTGACACTCGGCGCCAGCAGCAGCGGTCACACCGGGCTGGCCCAGGATGGCGTCGCCATGAATATCGACAGCGGCCACGGCTTGGGACCAGCTCCCCCTACTGTTCTGTTAATGTATACGCCTCTGTTATCAGTCAGAGATCCAACACAGAGACAGGTCAGTGTGTGTGTGTGTGTGTGTTTCTGTGTGTGTTTCTGTGTGTGTGTACATGCCTCTGTTAGCAGTCAGATACCCATCACAGAGACAGGTGTGTGTGTGTGTGTGTGTGTGTGTGTGTGTGTGTGTGTGTGTGTGTGTGTGTGTGTGTGTGTGTGTGTGCCTCTGTTAGCAGTCAGAGATCCACTACAGAGGCAGGTCAGAGACATGTGAGCATTATGGGAGATGCATGAAAAAGGCTGAGAAAGAAGTGAGGGAGAGGATGACCCTCTGGACACTAGAGATGGTATGTGGCAGGGCAGGACAAGATAAAGAGATGAACAGAGTGAAGGAGATGAACAGAGAGAAAGAGTTGAACAGAGAGAACGAGAGAAAAAGGGGTCCTCAAAAGGAGGTTGAACACAGAAGGATGGTGTGATAATGAAAAAGTGGGAAAGGCAAAGAAGAAGAAAGAGCTATTGTATGAAGAGAGAGAGAGGAGAAAAGATTGAAGAGCCAGAAAAAAAACAGAGCAAGAGAGAGGGAGACTGACAGAGGCCACGCTGAGGATGGATGTCTGGATGGAGGCTCAGGAGGGTCCCACAGCACGGAGAACAGCACAAGCAGCTCCCGCCAAGATCAATAGCAGAGGGAGGGGGCGGAGGGGGGACCCTGGACCTTCGCCAGCCCCGCGCCGCGCCGGCCTACAAATTAAGACTTAAAAAGCCACACCAGTCTTTGGGCCCACAGATTTACTGTCCTGCTGAGGACGGGAGGAGAGGGGGAGAGAGAGAGACAGAGAGAGAAAGAGAGAGAGAGAGAAATACGGATGAAAAAGGAATGCATTTGTGAGTGAGGGAACGCTACATCTACCTGTCTTTCCACATGCGCTGGCAACACTGTGGCATGTTAAGGTCATGCTAATAAAACATGCCTGAATGGACCTGCACTGAAGGAGAGGATGGGAGGCAGTGATGGACAAATCAGTATATCAAGATGAAGAGGGACCGAACCACTGAGAGGAAGACACAAGACACAAATGGAGTGTGGAGTGCTTGTGCGTGTATGTGTGTGTCTGCGTGTGTGTGTGTGTGTGTAAGAGAGAGAGAGTGATATTCATTAAACAGACAGAGAAAAACACATGAAAAGACAAAGAGGAAGAGTATGAGAGAAGAAAAAAGAGGGGAGAGGGATAAATCATGTCAAGTGGAAGGATGAGTGGATGGACAGAAAGAGACATAGCGAGGGATTGAGTGGTGTGTGTGTGTGTGTGTGTGTGTGTGTGTGTGTGTGTGTGTGTGTGTGACAAAAACTGAGACAGTGACAAAAAGCAGCAAGAGAACGAGAGAGGCAGAGAGAGCGAGCAACAGGGGGGAATGAAACAGAAACAGATACAGAGAGAGACAGAGAGATAGAAAGAGAGAATGAGAGAATAAGACAATGAAAAAGAGTGAGAGAGAATGAGAGAAAGAAAATGAGAAAAGGAGAGAGAGAGAAAGAGAGAGAAAAAGAGAGAGAGAGAGAGAGAGACTCCAACTGGTCCCATCTCTGCTGTGTGCAGGTTCAAAGTGATCTCCTCCGTAGGCTCGGTCTTCAGAGCCAGCGCTGCAGATCACAGGCCCTCTCTGGGGCCATGTAAATCCCAACCAGACGGCCCTGGGACTCTCCCCCAGCCGCCCGCTCCGCTCCACTCCCCACACACCCCCAGACGGCCCTGGGACTCTCCCCCAGCCGCCCGCTCCGCTCCACTCCCCACACACCCCCGACTCACCGCTGCGGCCCGGCCGCCTCTCAACAGCGCTGCCCAGTACCAGAACCAGCGCCAGAGCCAGACGCCCTCCTAATGGCCTTTCCATATCGGCCTGTCCAGGGGACTTGAGATGTGTATAAAAGATGTCCTGAGGAGACATCCCCACTTGGGCAATGTGAGCAGAGCGCAAGCTGAGATTTTTTACTGTTTTTTAACAGCCCCACAAGCTGTTTTTTATTGTTGTTTTTTTTCTTCTTTT
>NC_055964.1:14028938-14043938 GCF_018492685.1 Alosa sapidissima
CCAGGAGAGAACCCGATAGCTGGATGAAATGCAGATGCATCAGTCTCACAGGCAAAAGGCACATCAGTGTCCACCCCCTCAATTACCCTCAAAGTCTCACCTTCTCCCAGCTTAAACTGTGTGTAAAGTCTTCAGCACACACTAATTGCCTATCTCCTGAGCTTGCTGGTACATGATGATCCGTCAAACAAATCTAACCAGGTTTAATACCATCATTACAAAACTTCCTTTCAATACCAGTATGGTCTTTCTTTTACTCTTTTTTGAATCTAGACCTTATGGACCCTTTCAACAATAAAAACAAAAACAATACTTGAACGTTCTATTTGGGCCCCAATCTACTTCCTCTGCATTAAGATAACATATGGAATGTTAAAACGGAAGTCTTGTGGGGCCAACTATGATGCTAATAATGGAACTCTCTTGAAAGGGACCATCAGATCACTTATTGGACAGTAATTTTTTGTTGCACCTATCATATGTTCCAGTGCTGGAACTTTAATCACAGGCTGCATAGTGAGTTCAGCAGTGGCTCTCAGCCAAACAGGAGCAATGGACTTATGAGCTTAACCTCACAGGCGTCTGAAATTCGGCAATGTGCCACAGAAAATAAGGCTTCCCTCAGTGGATAACAGAATGAGAGGGTTTAGAAGATGTCTTTATGAGCCAGAGACCAGAAGGGCAACACAAGATAAGCATCAGTAAAAGGGGCTGCAATTAAGGATGAACACGCCTGTGGGAAAACTAATAGTAACAGTAAGAGTCCTACACGTCTCCACAAAAAACAAAGGTGTGTGTGTGAGACACCTCTTTAAAAACACTCCTCTCTTACTCTTTACCCCCCCCCCACACACACACACACAAAAAAAAAGACATTAAAGAGCGACCAGCGGGATGCAGAACATCACACATATTTTCAGAGCTACAGTCTCAATGACTTTTGACAAACATTTGACAAAAATGTGTTTTTGCACCATCTCAAACAAGTCAGAAAAAAAAGTTTTTTTTTTACAATCCCTGCATTTTTACTGTGCAAATACGCAAATCCTGTTCACCCATAAATGATAATCAAAACAAATCTTGTGGCAAAAATGTAATCCCACAATCCTTCTTTTGTTTTCTTATCAACCTCACATGCAAGATGGCAGGCTAAGGCCTATTATGCAGCACGGCCCACAAAATGTCATCATTAAGTTGCCACGGCATGCCAAGCAGCAGGCTTAACATTGCTCATAAAACAAGACATCAAACGGGGGAGTGTGTGGTGCGTGGCAGCAACGCAGGGAGTTAGCACCCACGCGCCTCTTAGCCCTGAGTGAGCTCATTTAGGGACCTAACACCCTGTAAAAATATGGAAACGTCAGAAGCTGGGGAACTGCTAAATGTAAATAAGACCCCTAACACCGCTGTATGCGTGTGCATGCATGTGCGTGTGTGTGTTTGTGTGTGTGTGTGTGTGTGTGTGTGTGTGTGTGAGCTTGTAAGTGCATTCATTGGTTCATTGGTGTATGCCTAAATGCAAGTATTTGAATGTACTGTTTTTTGCCTGTGTGTGCATAAAGAGTCTGTCTGTGTGTGTGTGTGTGTGTGTGTGCAAGTTTACACATGTTTACACATATGTTACACAGGGCTAGAGGAAGGCGGGCATTTCTTGTTTAGATGTGTACCTACATGTTGTGTAGTCTAATTAAGTGGGCAAGACCTGGGGGAAGTTCATGTTCTTTCACACCACCATGCCAAAAAAAAACAAGCCAAAGTGGAGCAAGCCCATTTCTACAGTGAATGCTTTTCCCTTGCAGGAGAAAAACTACTGGTCTGGAAGGTAGGGTCAGTCATGCGAGTGATACCAGAAACCTAATCACACACACACACACACACACACACACACACACTCATGCACACCAGATCCCGCGGAACCCGGGTGCACGTTCAATGCTCACCGCGGTCAATGTATTTATATAATCAGGCCACCGATCCTCTTTAACCTTGGCAGCCCTGATGGCACAGAGTTCAATAATATCACACGCTGCGTCCCATTCACTTTTTCCACTGCCACCAGCAACACTTGCTAGGCGTGCCCGTCGTGCAGACAGCTCGATATGCCATTGACTCTACAAGGCATCTGGAAAAAGGGGGGTCGGACGAAGTGTGTGGCCAGTGTGGCCTCTTGGCTGGCACTAAGAGAGAAAGAAAGAGAGAGAGAGGGGGGGGGGATAGAGGAATAGAAAGGGAGTGGAGGGAGAGAGAGGGAGTGTGAAAAAAGAGAGGCCTTTGGTGAAGTTACGCATCTCAGTTGTGGCAGCCTGTTAGGGTCAGTGGGCCATAGCAACCAAACATGTGTCCACACAGACAAACACACACACACACACACACACACATACACACGCACACACACACATGCAGACACACGTGCCTACTTACACACGTGCATACTGGGACTTAAAGAGATAAACACAAGAGGGACCTAGTGACCTCCCAAAACTCTTATCAGAACTGATGTCTAAGGCAACAACATATGGGTCACTGATGTGACATGCAGATTTCTGTGTCCGAGTCCGATTACTTTGGTTTAAAATCATTTTAAATGCTTCATAACAAGCATCTTTTTATTCTATAAAACCTTAAAAATTATATTTTATGTTTTGTCATCTCAAACCCTCAAAATGTCAGGTGGTGCAACCGTCCGAGCAAATTAACACTATGTGAAAAGTATTAGATAGATTAAATAGAATTTAAAAGGTAAGGAAATTAAAAATAAATATGAGGGTTTAATTGTATGTTGAAGACATTTCAAATAAACAACGTTTACTAGTTTAATAGCTCCTAAATTGTTTGAAAAAAAAACTTTTATCTGGAAATTTGCATCTGAAATGTCAGGGCGGTGCAACCGCATTCATAGAACATTTATTTTGAATTGAATAGGGAAAAGAGTAAACAAAAATCTCGCTCAAATATTGATAAAAAATAGCTACTTTCTCTTAATAGTTGGACTTTTAGTTGGAGTTTGCATGTCAGGTGGTACAACCAATGTAAAACTAAGAAAAAGTTATTAGAGTGCATGAAAATGCAATCTACTGTTATCCGATTTCTTCTTATTACAGTGAAATGCACTGTACTGTTCTTCCTAGGCTTTTTCTTCTTCTTCTTCTAACGCAGTTAATGCAGCTTCAACCGTTTAACGTAGAAACTTCATTCAAACTATGTTACGTAGGTCTTACTGAGGACATGTGGGCTTTGTATTTTTCATCTTTGTAACTTTTATACTTTTTAAACTATTAATTAAAAACTAATCAAAATTTCCCCATAGACTTAACATGGGCTGGTGACATCACAATAGAGCCGTTAAGCAATTAGAATCCTATGCTATCAACTGTCAGTCTCAGGCTTTAAGCATACAAACTGGCTCTATTAAGAGAACACACCCTGTTCAACTGCTTCCTCTGCCAAAAACTGTTTCAATATAAAAGTCCTCACTACAATATTTCACTGTTAAACAATTTAACCCTTTAAACTACTGAACTTTTTAACTGTTCAGCCATTGTAACTGTTACTTGTCATCAACTATGACTCCTACCCACTGTAGCTAGTTAGCATGGTTAGCATAGTTAGCCTGTTAACATTGCTACCATTGTTAACATTTTTAGCAAAACTGCTAAAAATGATTAGCTAAGTTAGCTAAGTAACATGGTTAGCATAGTTAACATGTTATCATGCTAGTTAGCATAACTGCTAAAAATGATTAGCTAGGATAGCTAAGTCACATGGTTAGCATAGTTAGCATGTTAACATTGTTAGCATGCTAGTTAGCATAACTACTAAAATGATTAGCTAGGTTAGCTAAGTCACATGGTTAGCATAGTTAGCATTTTAACATTGTTAGCATGCTAGTTAGCATAACTACTAAAAATGATTAGCTAAGTTGGCTAAGTCACATGATTAACATAGTTAGCATGCTAGTTAGCATAGTTAGCATAACTACTAAAAACTAGAAAATGTAATTTCGTTTGTAATTAACGCAATTAATGCAGCTTCAACCGTTTAACATAGAAACTTAATTCAAACTATGTTACGTAGGTCTTACTTAGGACATCTGGGCAATGTATTTTTCATCTTTGTAACTTTTATACTTTTTAAACTATTTATTAAAAACTACTCAAAATTTCCCCATAGACTTAACATTAGGCTGATGACATCACAATGGACTAATTAACTTGATTGAAGTCCACACTTAAACCATAAGCATTTCACTCGTGGTAAACATGCACTCGCGGTAAATGCAATGGTAAATGCACGTGTGAATCGCGTGCCTCACGCTTATACGATATTTCCTCAATTACTTGACACATAAAATACACAGAACATAATACAGATACTCACTTGTTAATGAACACACACAAGTAGAAAATACACCTTGAAATACTAACAATCATTTAAACAGCGCACTCAGTCAATTAACGCCAGCTCTCTCCAGAACTTTCTTCTTCCTCTGTATTAACAAACCCAATGTTCTGAAGTCCCGGAGGGCAGCGTGCTCTCTGATTGGCTGGTTGGAGGCAAGCAATACGACTGATCTAGAGTCGGCCCTTTGTTACAGCCGCCCCCAAATTTGTCCCTTCAAATTTGTCACCCCCAGAAGGGCTGACAGAATCTGTGTCCATGTCCGTATCCGGTATGGCAGGAAGGGCAATGAGGCGGGCAACAGGTCGGGTATAAGTTTTGTCCTTGACCTGGACAACAGCAGTCCAAACTCTTCCATCTGCCCCATGGATGAGGCTTGTGACATGGCAAGTGGCCACAGGGCCATTGGCAGCTGTGAGTCCACTACCATGACGATGGTCCCCAGTTGCAGCTGAGAAGTATCCTTGTGCCACTTAGAACGGGTCTGTAGAACTGGCAGGTAGCGCTGAAAAAAATGAGTCCAGAACTGGTCAGCTAATATCTGGGCATGTCTCCAGCGGCGGCGACTCAACAGCTCTGACTCGGAGTACGTTGCCTGTGTCAGTGAAGTGAATATGCTTAGTCACGATAAGTCGAGCGACGAGTAAGAATGAACAGGTATGATAAGGGATCAGATTCCAAAAATAATTCTGTGGAAATGCATGGATTCCAGTTGCTGCTACTGGAAGAAACTGGAATCCATGCATTTCCACCGAATTATTTTTGGAATCTGATCCCTTATCATACCTGTTCATTCTTACTCGTCGCTCGACTTATCGTGACTAAATTCAAGATGGCTGCAAACGCTAAACTTTGTGAAGATACTGTCTGCATAAATCGTCTTGTAAGTAAACTACCAGTGCTTTTTCAAAGTTCTCAATGTCTCGTTTTAAATGTCAGGGCCCTCGGAAGTCTACCAATGAAGTGTGGAGATACATTGAGCCTCGTAAATGGTGTAAAACAGTGATTTATTTGCATGGCTAGCCCGATGCCGAAGCACCACCATTGAAAAAGCTGTTGGTAGCATCGGCTAACTAGCGCCAGATTTTGGAGTGCAGGGGACAAGCCGAGATGGGCTATGAGACATACGTTCACACTCGGTATCATGTTTCAACACACTTTAGGTCAATATCACACCGGAATTCTCCTTTAAACCACCACCTACCTAACAACCAATTTTGCAACCAAATTAAGCATCTATGTCAGTTTCCATAGAAACCAAGATGATTATACTAGCAAACCACTGTAGTAACTCCTTTATTTCTGATAGTAGCCACCATGGACACCCTAGCAACAACCTAGCAACGACTTCAAGTACCCTAGCAACAGCCTAGCAACCACGTTCACAGTTAAAACCTACTGTAGCAACCATTATCATTAACCTAGCAACCAGCATAGCAACCCCCATAACTAGGCTACTCTAGCAACAGTCAGTTGTCATCAACTTTGACTCCCGTCAACTGTTTCCTCTGCCCAGAATTGTTTCAAAATAAAACTCCTCACTACAATAATTCCATTTTAAATAATTTAACCATTTTAACTATCCAACTATTTAACTGTTCAGCCTTTCAAACTGCCAGTTGTCATCAACTATGACTCCTGCCAACTGTTTCCTCTGCCCACAACTGTTTCAAAATAAAAGTCATCACTACAATAATTCTATATTAAAAAAAAAAATAACCATTTTAACTATCCAACTATTTAACTGTTCAGCCTTTCAAACTGTCAGTTGTCATCAACCTATGACTCCTGCCAACTGTTTCCTCTGCCCACAACTGTTTCAAAATAAAAGTCATCACTACAATAATTCTATATTAAAAAAAAATAACCATTTTAACTATCCAACTATTTAACTGTTCAGCCTTTCAAACTGTCAGTTGTCATCAACTATGACACCCGCCAACTGTTCCCTCTGCCCACAACTATTTAAAAATAAAAGTACTCACTACAATAATTCTCTATTAAATAACCTAACCATTTTCACTATCCAACTATTTAACTGTTTCATACTCCCGCCAATTGTGTCTTCTGCCCACAACTGTTTGGCAGCCTGGGCTTTTCAGTCAACTAGTGTGATCAACTCCCAACTCCTAGTGTGATCAACTCTATCTATTACGACACTGATAATAGGCCTAAGCTGTGATCATCTTCATTTTGTCATCTTATTTATTTATGTTTAGCCTGTTGCTATTATTTAATTATTATGATTATGATGATGATGATGATGATTATTATTATTATTATTATTACTATTATTATAGGCCTATTATTATTTTATTTTGTACCATCTGTAAAGCACTTTGGGTCAACTGTGTAAATTATTGAATAACCTATACTGACCACATTTATTTTAATTTTATTTTTATTGCAAAAGGGTGCAGGTAGGCTACAAATGCAAATATATAGTAGTCTATAAACTGTACCCAGTCAAATAACAGTAGCCTACATTCATTTCACTGACCATTTGTCTATCAACACGCATTAAACTATCAGAGTTTGAGACCTCTCTGCAGAGATTAATAAACTTCTAATGAGAAAGACAAAACCTTATTTCAGTCTTAGTATTTATTCACATTTTAAATGTAAAGTTGGATGTTGGAAAACCAAAATACCCACCCTTTACAATAAAGTATTCATAACTTACTTTTAATACCGAGGTCAACTACAAAATAATAATGTGTTAAGCACTGTAGACACTCTCAGGAATACTTACCAAAAAAAAGAAGTGTGTTTTTTTTTAGAAACTTTTGGTTGTGCCACCAAAGTCATTCCGTGAGTGCATACTCTTCCCCTCTCTTTTCCTCACATCTCCTCTCCTCCCATCCCCTCTCCTGTCTTCTGCTCTCCTCACATACCCTCTCCTTCTCTCTTCTCTTCACCTTTTCTCTCTTACCTTCTCCTTGCCTGGCCTCTCCTCTCATCCCCTCGACCCATGAGAACATACAGTATCCCATCTTAATGTTATAGAGGGTTGGACACACGTCTCTGGATCGTGGATCCCTCAGGAGTGAGAACTGAGCCTACGGACGTATGTGTGGTTTGTAGCGTCACACACATGTCTTTCTGTTTTCTTTTCACAGGCTCAAGGGCATGATTTGACTCTCAGAAATGTGGACAGCCCACGCCTTTTAGCGGAGAGAAAACAAGTTATCTTTGTTGTTGCACTAAAGAAAACAGATAAATAAATAAAATGTTGTTTTCTTAAATCGCCTACACAAAACTTCACCGTCCATTGCTTGTAATCAAGGAGACGGCTAATCTTTCAGAGGTGACATCAGCCCGCAATCAGCAGTACTACAGCCTACAATGTTTCAAACAGGGTCAACCCATTGGTTTTCATTACAGATTAGAGAGCCGTCTCCAAGAGAAGAGGCCAGCACGGATGCTGGTCTGGCTGTGGGAGGGCTGTGTGTGTGTGTGTGTGTGTGTGTGTGTGTGAGTGTGTTTGTGTGTGTGTGTGTGTGGGGGGGGGGTGGTTGGGATGGGGGTGGAGGAGCTAGGATTCTTCAGTAATGGCTTGGAGGACATGATTGACTGTTTACAATAATGGACTCCTGTATTTTCATTGGGCCCTGGTTTAATGTTGTTCCTCGAACGGTGACCTCATTGCACGACGCGCTGCCAAAAGGCCTTTTTGGAAAATATCTTAATTACAGAAAGAGACTCGGCTTGGCCAGCAGGCGCATCCCAAGGCACGGGCCCAGAGGCTTTGGGTGGGTGGGTGGGCGGGGCGGAGGGCCGACCCGCGGTGGGATATTTGACATCTGGTGAATTACTCGACAGGACTTGGCAGCGGCCGTCCCTGTCGTCCAGTTGAACGATGACAGTGCAGGTGGACACGGAGTGAGTTACTGCTCGCTCGCTCGCATCGTCTGTCGGAGTTGAATGCCACCCTCGGCATTCCTGGAAGTGCTTCTCCCCCGACGGTGACGTACTGGACGTGTCCAGCTTTAAGGGAGAGCAGCGGCAAGTCAGTACCGTTAAGCGCGAGCGGAGAAGGGGGTGGAGGAGGAGGAGACCGCAGAAGCCCTCCTCAGAGATAGTGTTTACGGAGCTTCTGTGAAGAAGCCAGGCCTCGCTCAAAAAGGACGCTTCCAGAAAACTCAAGGTTCACTGCATCCCACAAAAACACTGTTAAAAAGCACAACCAGGAGGCATCCTCAGCTCCCCCACTGCCACACACAGATAGTATAAGCTGACACACACACATACGGCTATCCACTACATACACTCAGACAGTCAGTCACACACACACACACACACACACACACACACACGCGCACACATGGCTATCCACTACATAGACAACACTCAGACAGTCACACACACACCAAACTCTACTGTGTCCTCTTGGTATGGTAGACTACTATAATAGTACGGTAACACTTTATTTGAAGGGGTGTACATAAGGGTGACATGTAACCGTCATAACAATGACATGACGCATGTCATGCACATTAATGACACATTATTGATGTTTATGACTGTTATGTTAATGTGTCATTCAGTTTTTGGAATGTTGTTTGGGTGTCATCATTATGACAACTTGACATTGGCCAAGATTACATTATTTGATGGTGTCTTTGTCATGACAACTTCACATTAGCCAAGAAAATGTATCCTGTTTACAATATTGTCATGACAACTTGATTAGCCAAGAAAGAAATGCAAGGTGTTTGGCATGATATTGTCACACCTTGATGCAGTGGGGAGGGGTGGGAGCAAATCAAGGTGTGACAATATCATGCCAAACACCTTGCATTTCTTTCTTGAAGAGCAAAATCAACAACTTGTTTTGCAGGCTGGATGAAATCAATCATTGTCAGTGGAGAAGTTTGTCAGTGGCATCTGTTATCGTGACTACAACATGTGTTTCTTTTGAATGTCGACTTGTCCTGTGTGTGTCAATGCATTTGAGTGTCCATGATTCCCGCAAGTGTTGCCCTTCACAGGAAGCTCTGCTGACGTATTTTGTGTCGTGCACAAGGACGTGAACAGGGGCCGTGCTTCTACCTGCCTCTGTCCGGCATCTCCCCTGCCCCCTCCGCTACGCTAGCAGCCGGCTGAAAATGGGCCACCGGGGCCACCAGCGTCACTGGCCGACAATGACACAGAGAGCGCGCCAGACGGGAGGCAGTGGCGAGACAGGGGGTGTCAAATGAGTAATGGGAAGTGCTTTGCCATCTCATCCCTGCTGCCAGCCTGAAAAGTTCAGCCTGTGCGAGAGCAGTAGCCCAGACCGGACATTCCGCCGCCGCCACCGGCATCGGTGAATCAACCTGCACCCCCCCTCCACCCCAAACACCCCTGCTGCACCCTCCCTTATCAACACGTCGCCATCACCACCTATTATAAAATGATTGCCATTTCCTTTGTGACATTGGTGGTCAGACGGTGGGGACAGGGGGTGGGGTGGGGAGGAGAGAGCGAGAGAAGAAAGGGGGGAAAAATGCTATTAATGGCCTTGTAACATTTGCAGCGTTGGCGTGTCTGTCTCACCTCAATGATGACTTTGGCTGTCGGGACAAATGTAACCGGAAGAGAGGTGAGGATTCATTACGACAGCAACACCATGTACGCACACACACACGCACACACACGCACACACGCACGCACACACGCACACGCACACGCACACACACGCACGCACGCACGCACGCACGCACGCACACACACACACACACACACGCGCACACACACACACACACACACGCACACACACACACACACACACACACACACACACACACACACACACACCCTCAACCTGCCAAGGCAGAAATGGAGAGAGCCATGCGGACCAAACCCTTTCCACAATCTTGGCGAATGAAGGGGACATGAGATAGGAAATAGGCACCTGTGACGTAAAATGCCGTTCGTCCCACGGAGCCCAAGAAGGACAAAGCCGTGGGAAGGGCCGCGATCGGAGTCCCAGCGGCCAGGGCGGGCAGGGGGAGCCGACGGAAGGGCAACTCACGAGAGGCCCTGAGTCATTATCACAGGCGTGGGATGGGTGGGTCATCTTTACAGATGACTGATGATTGCAGGCGGTGCAGAACGGCGTGGCGCAGGGCGACAAAAAGAAGCCGAGACGTGACGGCCGTGATTACGAGATCCTGTCGGTGTGTGTGTGTGTGTGTGTGTGTGTGTGCACACAGGGGCTTAAGTCGGGCCAGACGGTGGACCGCCTGGCCGCAGCTAGACAGGCGAGGCGGGCAGGATGGACGGAGAGACGTGACCCAAACCCACTGGCGCACGGCGTGACATCTCATCTGACGCATTTCACAAGTGGACATCACAACTCTAGCCAGCTCAAAGTGAGATCGTCTCTGTGCTTTATTTCTTACTCACAACAAAACAATACAATATAAGTAATAGCAAAAAATAGATAGATAGATACTTTATTGATCCCCGAGGGGAAATTCAGGGGGTCTCAGTAGCATACAGACATCACACACAACATGCACTTACAGCAGAAATGGTAAATATAAGTATAAGTATAAACATTTAACCAAACTCCACTGTACAATAGAGACAGTAGGAGATAAGAAAAACTAACGAAACTAAATACTAAATATACTATATAAATAAATGTAAAAAATCCAGTGTGCTTGAGGGTGATCAAGCATGAGACACTTGCAGTGACAGGGCCGGGACTGGCCTGTAGTTCTGTGTGCATGGTGAGGTGCTCAAGAGAGTGAGTGTCATGGTGAAGGTGCAAAAAGTAGTCCAACAGTAGTCCTTTAGGTATGTGTGCATGGTAAGGTGCTCAAGAGAGTGAGTGTCATGGTGAAGGTGCAAAAAGTAGTCCAACATTAGTCCAACAGTGCAACAGTGCAATAATAAGGTCTAGAGACCAGCATAAATAATATGGACAAATCGGAGAGTAAAGTATAATGTAGACAAGGTAATATAAAAAACTATAAAAAACTATGTCAGTGCAAGAACAGGTTGAGGTAATAAAACTTTAAATAAAACTTACACCAGCCACTTAGGCTTAGTCTAAAAAACGAATTGTCATAAACATGTAGCATAATGCATTTGGCATGAGAAATATATACTTGACACTATTCTGTAAGTACATTAACGATTCTGCAAGTGTCTTGACTTGATGTGTGAGTTACTGCGCGAGAGCGACTGTGCGAGACTGATGGGATGAGCGGCTGCTCTCACAGCGCCCCTGTAAAGCTGCAATCTGGCCCTCAGTCACAGGAGAACAGGGAGCTCAGCCCACAGGCGTAAACATACAGTAAGTGATAACTCTGATTCACATGACGGCCTCTGATGGGGGGCTGGGGGACTGTGAGTGTATGTGTGTGTGTGTGTGTTTGTGTGTGTGTACATGGGGGGGGGGGGGGGGGGGGGGTTAAATGACTTACTCATCCTGGATGTGTCTGAGATCACCAGCACCTGTGTGAGAGCTGTGGATTAACCAAGGGGGGGTGGGCAGAACCAAGATCTCCTCTGACGCACGCCAGAAGTCCCCTGGCCAGGATGAGTCCGAACGAAGGAGAGGGACAAGGAGAGGAAAAACAGATGCAGACGAAGAGAGAATGAGTACATGACAGAGGAAGAGGGAGCAAGGATGAGGGAAAAGATGGAGCGAAAGAGACAGAGGAAACAAGAAAGAATGAGACAGAAAGCAAGAAAGGAGGAATGAGAGAAAGAACAGTGCCTCTAGGCCCGTACGCATTCCCTCTGAGCTCACCACACTGAACACTCATGGAGATGTAATTGAATCTTGATCTACAGGAAGTCAGATGCACTCACACGCAACCCCTAAACCCACTACCCCATGCCACCCCCACCCCCACCCCATCCATTCATGCAGGAGGAGCGCGCCGCGCCAAGCTAGGGCTTCCCTGAGACGGCCCTGCTCTCAGCATGCGGCTGGAATCCAACGCCAGTGCTGTTGCAACGCATTCACACAGCCCCGGGGCTCATTATCATCTGGCTGCCTGCTGCTCTCTAGCATACGGCTTTTATTACCACTACACATAAATACACATATTATTATAGGGAGACAGGACCATGGCACGTTCTCACACTCTCTCTCTCACACACACACACGCAGACTAAATGCGTTTCGACAAGGGGATGCACATTGTGGGTGGTGGTTGAGTGTGTGTGAAAAGTGTGATTTTGTGGTTCCCTTGGGTGTGAACATTAATTATGATATTTATTACTAGCGTTTCAGGTTTCAAATAGATTTCTTTCTTTTTTTTCCCACAACTTGTGTAACCTTAGAGTTTAGTGTGTGTGTTAGTGTGTACGTGTGTGTCAGTTGTTTTTTATATACTAACAAGGCCAAATTTTTCATTATGAGCGAATGAGCTGGAAGAAAACAAAAAAGATGAAAAGAAGACAAATGGGATCGGGGGATGAGCTCGAACATCATCCTTTAGAACTTTCAAAGTCAAGCAGACAGCTTGATCACAGCTGTCGAGCGCCGTCTCAACAAACTATTACCAGTTCACACACTTTGCATGCATCTCGCCAAGGCGATGAGAACCTTAACTCTCTTGCCCACCTCAAACTGCAGCCATTTCCGACCACAGGCTGAACCGCATGCTCTGGACTGAGCGCTTTGTCATGAAAGACCAGAACCACAACACTAGTTAGTATCTCCCTAATGAAAAGTCTGCAGTCATGCAATGTAAGCTGGGGATTCCCAAGTATTTACACTGTTTTCTGTATGTATGCCACACAGTTTTAGCCTGGGTTTTCCCATGCTGCCTTACGCAATTTTATTCACCCTGCTAGGCAGCCTGAATTCCATGGACTTGGACGTTTTTACCTCAATGAAGAAACCAATCACAGAACAGAGGGGGGACAGCAAAACGATGACGACACACCGAAGCGGTTATGAGCTATGCACAGATGCATTTGATAGACATTCGTAGCGCCCAATAAACGGCTCTGGGCATTCGTAAACCACGTTTCAAGTACGAGAAAATGTACATGTAGTTCCCAGAC
Source organism: Alosa sapidissima (assembly GCF_018492685.1). Lineage (NCBI taxonomy): Eukaryota > Metazoa > Chordata > Actinopteri > Clupeiformes > Clupeidae > Alosa > Alosa sapidissima. Next base: position 14,042,352 of record NC_055964.1, read on the forward strand.
CCCATCTCAATGAGATGAGGTTTGGCGTTAGCCAGGCTAACACAATTTTTCAATTCATTACAATACTGTACATCTGTACATATAACATCCACTACTTATAAGAAAAGCAAACAAATAAAATGGAATGTTCTTTGTTATATGAATTATGCATTGAGGCATTCATGATGTCTATTCCGAAATTAAAATGAATATGCATACTGTTTGTTTTAGGTGCAATCAGACACAACTTCCTGTTTCATCATCCTCTTTCGTTTGTTAGTTAGAGCATTAACATTAAGTATCCCATGGATAATTAGCATCAACATTCTAGGCTTTCACCAAAATGTTATTTTTGTACTGTGATGGAAAGAAAACTTCTCTTAATGAATATACATTGACATTCACGTTCATCTTTAACCATTTGATGTGTGACGTCATTTCATGAACTTTGCTTTTCAGTCTCCAGAGGAATTAAAGCCCATGGAGACCACGAAATACCTAAATGTCCACAAAAGTGTTTCACTTCCGCCCTGAAACCTTAAACCTTTACAGAAAATGGTGAGGTAAATTAGATTTTAAACGACCTTTGTCAGGGGGGAAAACAACATGCCAGTGACTAATGTGAAACTTGTTCCACGAGGTCACCAACACACACACACACACACTGTACAGGATGATCAGGTCAGGGATAGTGTGTTGGGATCAGGCTGGCCCCTGGTCTCACTGTGAAAAACATGTCTAATTGCCCTATCGGGTGGAGTCCTCTGGAGTGATTCGCCTGTTTCTTCTGAGGAGGTTGGAGCTCACTGGAACTGCCTGGGAGAAGAGAAAGGGCTTTGACTGTTTTGGGTAGAGTTACACTTTTGACAGCAAGACCCACCATGCTGAAAAGCAGCCCGTCTCCACTCCAATGAGTGTATGTGTGTGTGTGTGTGTGTATGTTCTTGTGAATGTGTGGGCGTGCATGTGTGTGTGTGTGCGTGTGTGTATGTGCGTGCGCATGTCTAGAGTATTAGAGTACTTAGCTCTGAAAAAAAGCCAGACCTCTTTTGTTAAGATGACAATTATCTCTGTGACAGCGAGAAGCAGAAACCGCCGCTAGGGGGTGGGGGGGTGGGGGGGGGGGTTGAAATTAGTACACTCTGGCCCGCGGTGGAAAAACCAATGCAAACCAAGAGGAAGGGTGGGGGTGGGGGGGATGAGGGGGAGATCAAACTCAAATCGAAGAGGATTAAAACAAGCTCTCTGAGTAAGCAACTGTAGTCGCGGGGTGACCCTCAGGGTCGGCCACGGACTTGGCAGCCGTCTCCGTCGACTTGTCGAGAGCTCTTCCAGGCTCATTTTCGTCTCCTTTCGGGCATGTTCAGACGCCTTTTATTGTGAAACTAGATTAAACATTTTGCACTCGTTTTTTCTTGTTGCTTTTTTAACCCTACCTGCTTAGGTTAAACAATTAAAATCCCCCCTATGAGTGATCCTCGTAGATGTAGAGACTAGAGCATGACCATATAAGGTGTGGGGAAAAGATGCATGTGTCTGTGCATGTATGTGTATGTGTGTGCAAGATTGAGCGAGTGTGTGCATATCTCTGTTTATGTGTATGTGTGT
>NC_055964.1:14048938-14053938 GCF_018492685.1 Alosa sapidissima
TTTCTCCTCTGTTGCAGCCTGACTTCTGACAAGGACTGAGTCCGGGTGAGTCCAGGAGGATTCAGAAGGACAGACTCATCGATAGACCTAATTGGGGTCAGGCTGTGGTGAAGGTTGGTGTCTGTCAAGAGCCACCTACCCCACAAATACACACACAAACACATCTACAAACACATCTACACACGCACACACACACACACACACACACAAAACCATCTGTATATATATATACAGATGGTTTTGTGTGTGTGTGTGTGCGTGTGTAGATGTGTTTGTAGATGTGTACACATGCGCACACACACCACATAAATTGGCATACACATACAGTATACACAATGAAATGTACACATCCAAACAAAAACACATGCATCCTGCCACACACATAAATATATTACATTACATTTGGCTGATGCATTTTTAACCAAAGCCACTTACAACATGGTAGACAGTTTAAAGCTTTTTAAAACAATTCTCTCAACAATACTAGAACAATTTAAAAACAATTTAAAGGTACAATAGTCAGTACAATGTCAGTTCTAGTCAGGTGCTAGAATTAGCATGGCCAGTTGTAAGTAGTGCTATGAGAGGAGATTAGGAGATTAGGAGAGCTGGGTCTTTTGTTTTTTTGTGTGTGTGTGTGATGATGTGTTTGAAGATGGAGAGGGATGTCCCTGCTCTAGTAGGAACTGATAGCGCGTTCCACCAATAAGGAACAACACCAACGAGGAACAACAGATGAGAAAAGTTTGGATTGGCCTGACCGTACCGGTGGCAGAGTTAGACGTCGTTCGTCTGAGGAGCGACGGTCAAAGAGCGAACGGTCGGGAGGTAGCACATGCCTGAGGACATTCAAGTAGGTGGGAGCAGAACCAGAAAATATTTTATATAATATATGCACTCACAGAAGCACCCACACACGCCCTTTCTAAAATCAGCCAGTGTGTTGTTAGGGGGTTGCTACAGAGGGCTGCGTGCTGAGTGCTGGCTCATGCCCCTGCTCCTGAGAGCGAGCGTTTCCTTCCTGAAGCTTCTGTCTCCGGCGCTCGCACACCGCCACTGTCACAGCCGCCACTGCTGTAAAACGGTCCCCTGCCGTCATGCCCTCTGCCAGGGTGAGACGGGCAAGTCTAGACACATCCCACCGGAGGGGGTGGGCTGGGAGGAGGGCTCCATGAGGGGTGGGTAGAGGTGTGTGTGTGTGTGTAGGGAGGCGGTCCAATACCGGCTGCGGAAGGGGGTGAGGAGAGGGGGAAGCCAAAGGAGTGCTAAAAAAGGAGAGGCTCCTGTTTTCTCTCTCCAGTCCTCACCAAGGGAGCGAGAGAGCGGGGAGAGGAGAGGAGAGGAAAAGAGAGGAGAGGAGAGGAGAAGAAAGGAGAGGAGAGGAGAGGAGAAGAAAGGAGAGGAGAGGAGAGGAGAAGAGAGGAGAGGAGAGGAGAAGAAAGGAGAGGAGAGGAGAGGAGAAGAAAGGAGAGGAGAGGATAGGAGAAGAGAGGAGAGGAGAGGAGAAGAAAGGAGAGGAGAGGAGAGGAAAAGAGAGGAGAGGAAAAGAGAAGAGAGGAGAGGAGAAGAAAGGAGAGAAGAGAAGAGGAAAAGAGAGGAGAGGAGAGGAGAAGAAAAGAGAGGAGAGGAGAAGAGAAGAGAGGAGAGGAGGGGAGAAGAAAGGAGAGAAGAGAAGAGGAAAAGAGAGGAGAGGAAAAGAGAAGAGAGGAGAGGAGAAGAGAGGAAACAAGAGGAGAGGAGAGAAGAGGAGAGGAGAAGAGAGGAGAGGAAAAGAGAAGAGAGGAGAGGAGAGAAGAGAGGAAACAAGAGGAGAGGAGAGGAGAGGAGAAGAGAGAAGAGGAGAAGAGAAGACAAGAGAAGAGAAGAGAGGAGAGGAGAGTGTTGAGTGGAGAGAGAGGGGGCCTCCAGGGCTAAAGGGGAGGGCCACAAGCAGGAGGGGCCTCGTAGTCTCTGCTCACACTGTCAGAGCAGGGCCCGAGACAGGCACAAGAGGCCTCCACTTAACAAGAACACGGCCAGGAGAAGGTGTGTGTGTGTGTGTGTGTGTGTGTGTGTGTGTGTGTGTGTGTGTATCCTTGAGGTGTGAGGAGAGTCCATATCGTTGTAGAGGCGTGAATACAAACCAGAGAGGTGTCCGCTGACCTAGTGCTGTTGACAAGCAGCTACGGCTATGGCCGATCTTTCCAATGGGTGTTGGTGAACTGAGACACCTCTGATAACTCATACTTCTCTCTCTCTTCCTCTCTCTCCCTCTCTCTCTCTCTGTGCTAGTTTCACTTCCGTCAAAGAGGCGCAATAAACATGGCAAGCACGCTGCTCTTGAATGTAGACAGAGGCCAGAAGGAAGTAAGAAGTGAAAAATGAAGTAAGGCAAGAGGGGGGCTGTTGCCCCTGGCTGACGGTCCCTACGATTTAAGAAAGGGAAAGTCCGGGGGCGGGGGGGGGGGGGGGACTAGCAGAGGCAGAGAAAAGAGGGAAACTCTTGCTTCAGCCATCCTTAAATAAAAATTTCATGAGCTGTGTTTACAGACTGGGCCATGAGCGGAAATCCAGAGGGAGGGTGTGGGGGGGCTGGGGGGGGGGGGGGGGGGTTGCTAATATCCTACTTCAACATTTATGAAGCCTAGAGGGGGTGGGAAGAAGAATGGATGTGGGATTAGGCCAATCTCTTCAAAACCACCACAATCCCATGGCTAAGCTGCCTTTACGGTAAAACATTTGCTCCCATCAGATCTTAGTGAAAGCATAGATGGGCCTGGCGGCTTAAAGAGCTGCTTTTTGAAGTTGCGGCTGGTCCTGTCTACTGTGAGTACAGTGCAGTGTGACAGACAGACAAAGTAAAGAGTGTGCATCTGTTACACATTTGTCCCTGGGGGCAATTAGGATGTCTCATTGACTGTCTGTCCAGTGAGAGGAATGGCCACACGGCGTGTTGCAGGCCTTACAAGCAAGCACAGGAGCAATCGCATCAGTGTGTGTGGGACACTCAACCTTAAACACCTTGAACCTTTCCAGCAGAGGAGATCTTCCAGCAGTGGAGGTGCATATTGCAGACTCTCAACCTTACTGACAAAAGGAGAGATCATTTCAGTGGCTGAAAGAAACCTTCCTGGAAGACAACAATGGCTCAGGCGGGTATGTGTGCATGTGTGTGTGTGTGTGTGTGTGTGTCTTAATCTGTGTCGGTGCCTGCAGATATAATATGTGTGTGTATGTGTGAGTGAGCCTGCAAATAAGTTCAGTAACACACACACGTACGTACAAATATGAGTGAGAGTGAGTGCACAAATACACATAATGTCTGTCTGTGTGTACAGTGTCTGAGGGGTGGGTAAGACTGTTCTTGCTTATCCTTATGTGTGTGTGTGTGTGTGTGTGTGTGTGTGTGTGTGTGTGTGAGAGAGAGAGAGAGATAAATAGAAAGAGAGAGAGACAGAGAGAGACAGAGAAGCCACAAGTGAAACGTGGCGAACGTGACATGAAAAGGGAAAAAAGGACAGACAGGGACACACACACACACACACATACACACACACACACACACACACACACACACACACTTGCTTGACGTGTTGAGAGTGACTGACCATGTCGGGCCTTTGTGTCCGCAGGCCAGAGAGCCTCCTCAGAGTGGGGCCTGCAGCTCCCTCTGGACTCATTCAGGCCTAATGTACCAGACAGAGCAGATTACTTACTTTTAATGCGTCTCTGCTCGCCCAGAGCTGGCCTTGCACACACACACACACACACACACACACACACGCAGATCCTCAGCCTGCATTATGTGGTTTTGGTTTCAAAACACATACACACACACATATACACACAAACACAACACACACAGACACACAGAAACACACACACACACTGTTAGGAACGACAAACTGAATCCAGCCATGCTCCAGAGTTATTAATATTTTTTTCAATTGAATACATGGAAAAATGTCCAAAGCACAGTTTCATGCTAACTGCACTTTGGTGTATGAGACAACATTTCCTAAACTTTCTGGCGTTATTTATTTTTCCAAAACATCCCCAGGCCTGAAATTGGTATTTTCAAAATCCCATGATTTTTCAGGTTTTTTATGAACCCTTAAAATCCCATCTCCACATTTTAACCATGCCCCCCCATCCCCCTCCCCCCGCCCCCTGTGTGAGCTCCAGTAGCCTTTGTGAAAATCAGGGGCTACACGGAGAGGAGAGCTATCACTCCAGTGGGGCCGGCTGCCGCCAGCTCAGATCTTTTCAGGTCAACGGATGCTATTGGTGGCCAAAGTGAGCAGCCAAAATCCAAAGCTCTGGCATAAAATTCCCTCTACACTATAATGTGCATCATTTGGTATGAACATGCACATACACACACATACACACACACACACACCAGGCTTGTGCAAAATTCCAGAATTGAATTGAAACTGGCTTGAAAATATAATTAAAAATTCTAATTCAATTCTTTAATTTCACTTGCATTTCAATTGAGGTAGCAAACAGGAAGCAGAATTGCAATTCGAATTGTGCACAACCCTGACATACACACACACACACACACACACACACACCCAACCCGCTGGCATGTCATGTACTCTATTTCAAAATGTATGGCATGAGTTACCTAAGGAGTGGTAGAATCTGACACTATACATGCATAGGGCGGGGCTATTTAACGCAGTGCTGCTCATTGTTAACATACCCAATCCTTAGGGGAAGTATGTTACCTAGACCCTCACCCACAGACAGGCTGATAGACTGATAGACAGACAGACGGACAGATAAACAACAAAAGGCAGTTGTTAGCCAGGTGACCTCCGCCGACAAACCGTGCCAGGTCACACCAGACTGCTGGGGGTCGCCTCTACTGTGTGAAGCGCCGCATTTCACTCTCTCCCACACATCTTCCTCTCTGCCTCTCTGCTCTCTATAGGTGGACAACCATGTGTGCCTGTGTGTGTGTGTGTGTGTGTGCCTGTGTGTGTGTGTGTGTGTGTGTGTGTGTGTGTGTG
>NC_055964.1:14056438-14061438 GCF_018492685.1 Alosa sapidissima
ACACACTCACACGGACGCAGTGCTCAGCCGCTCAGACACACAGACCCAGGGAATGGCATGGGTCTCACACAGGTTTGGCAGCGTGCCGGCAGGAGGGGTGCCAACGTCGGCTAAGCAAATTCCCAGCCTGAGCAGAACAAACTGACGGGCTTGTTTGGATTTGGTTGGGAGAGGGACAATTCTGCAGGACAGGCCTGGACACAGCAGGAGAGGAGAGGGGAGGGGAGAAAGGGGAGAAGGAGAGGAGAGGGAAGAAGAGAGGAGGAGAGAAGAGAGGAGTAGAGGGAAGGAGAGAGAGGGAGAGAAGAAAGGAGAGATGAGAGAGCAACATACCACACACAGCAGAGGAGAGGAGAGGGGAGGTAAGGGGAGATGGGAAGAGATGGGAGAGGGGACAAGAGGGGTGAGGAGAGGAGAGAAGAGAAGAGAGGAAAGGAGAGGAGAGGAGAGGAAAAGAGGAGAGGCGAGGAGAGGAGGGACCAGCATAGAAACCAGTAGGTGGTATAAAGAAGTGGCATCATGTCTATGTGCAGCTGGCCCGTGTGGGTATCTGGAGGAGAGATGCTGAAAAGTTTTGGAAAAAGTGAGCAGACAGAGTAGACAGGTGATTAATCTCAGCTTTGTGCTTTTCCTGTGTGCGTTCTAAGCCATTGCTTTTTCTGTGTGCTTCCTAAGCCATTAGCTCAGTTGACAGAGCCTCTTTTTCAGAAGCTATCATCCATGTCAAACCATGTCTTACTAAACACTGTTTCAGTCAATCAGACAGAATATACCAGACAAATAGTTTTCTCTCTCGCTCTCCTTCTGCATGCTGATGGGATGAGTGTGTGTGTGTGTGTCTGTCTGGGATATGTAGGGTAAACATACAGAAATGCCTTTGTGTCTAATGCAGAATGTATTGTGTGTAGATGTCTATGTATATTTGTATGTGACTGTGTTTATGAGTGTGTGGAAAGTGTTTGTGTGTGTCTGTATCTGTGTCTGTATCTCTCTGTCTCTGTGTGTGTGTGTGTGTGTGTGTGTCTTTAGAGGGCGTTTTGTGTGGCCCAGACAGCCCTGGGGACTCGTCCATCATCGTGAGCGATTAAAGCAACAGGTACCACGGCAACGCTGAAATCTCCCAGTGTGACAGTCTCCTCTGACCTGGACTGGTGGGGGAGGGGCCGGAGGCAGAGGGCAGGGCCTGGAGCTGTGATGGACAGGCCATGATGTAGCGAAGCAGATGCGCTTTATGAAGAAGGGACGAGAGCCCATTTGGCAGCCCTTCTCTCTCTCTCTTCTCTTCTCTCTATCTCTCTCTCCTCCTGATTTTCTCTTCTGTTCTATCGCGGACTCGCTGCACATACCCTGCTGTTTTATTTTTCCTCTATCCACTTTCCCTCTCTTCACTCTCTCTCTCTCTCTCTCATTTTCTCTCTTGCTCATTCTATCCATGACTAAACCACCTGTAGCAGAAGGAGGTGGGCTTCAAGGGGGCAAACTAAATTGTCATAAACCTTTGCTGCAAACACAACTTATAAACTGCGTCAGTACTTCCTTATAAACACTCCCCTTCCTCAGAAATGAGTCAGAGTCAATCATAGAGTTGTTGAAGGTGACCGTGTTCCTCGATCTGAACTTTAGTCGGGGAAGAAACTAAATAAAAAAAATTAAAAAAAAACCCTGAGCTGCCAGGTCCTTCCACCGGGTCTTGTTTTGAATCGCAGTAACGAGGTGCAACTTGGCCCTTCGCCCAACCACCACCCCCACCCCCACCCTCAGGCTCCAATGTATATACATATACATTACGCCTCTCCCTCAATGTCTATTTAGATACAGTGAAGGCTCAGCCAAACAGTCCTCCTGCCGGTTACCTCATCTGTGCGGGCCGGCAGGCGGGTGGAAAGGCGGCCACGGGACGCAGTCACCTTCCCAAGAACACCTTAGCGCTCCTGTTACACGCCGCTCCTCATGCCGGAAACGCTCCAGGCCAGATATCCGCCCGAGGCGCTTAGAACAAATTCCGGACGTTTGAATGGATGAGGCTATTTTTACCATGGCTAGACAGGGGGCTGTGTGTGTGTGTGTGTGTGTGTGTGTGTGTGTGTGTGTGTGTGTGTGTATGTGTGTGTGTGTGTGTGGGGGGGGGGGGGGTGATGGGTGTTGGAAGGGCAGGGGGAGGTGTGGGGGTGGGGGGGGGCGTTTAAAGATAAACAAGCCATCTGTCGGAGAGATTTCAGGGTTGAGTGTCAGCTCAAGGGCCTGTAGTCTGTCTAAGCACCACGACCTATCAGCTGGATGTGTGTGTGTGTGGGGAGGGGGGGGCTGGGGTGGTTTACTGGAACGTGGGACTACTCCAAGGCATGGGGTGGAGGGCTTCCACCAACCACTTTTACACCAGTGCCCCCCCCAAACACAGACACACACGCACACGCGCACACACACATTTCACCCGGGAATAGCCCCTGTCATTACTGGTTCTCCATTTCCGACATCATGCACTCACACACACACCCAACTCCTCATACACTTTATCCCAGCCCAGTTGTCACGGTAACACATGGTTCCCCTACATGCCGCTGTCACCTGTGTTTTGATGTCGATGATGAGGTCCATACACGCACACACACACACACACACACACACACAGATCCAAAACAGTGAAGGCCGTGCTGTGCTGGGAACCTGGGGAACTTGGGAAACAGTGCTGTTTTAGAGTGGGAGACATCCAAGCAATTGCATAATGTAATTAATGGCCATTCTGGAACATCTTTGAAAGTACTTACGGTGTTCGTGTGGGCCCTGTCATTCATTTTCACGGAGGGGGTTGGTTGGTTTTGTAATTTTATCTTGGCTCCAACACGGAAGGCCCACTTCCTCAAACAAGCGGTGCTCTAGTGTTCCTCGTTAAAATGTAATTACCACACACCTATGGTTTAATCATGAGGCAACACGAAAGCCCCACACACGGAGCGAGCGAAATCAAAACACACACACACACACACACACGCAGACACACTCTCTCTCACACACACACATCTGCTTTTGCAGTTGATGATAAGGCTAATTCTTAAGTGCGCGCGTGTGGAAAAACATGTCGTGAGATATTCCAGTGCATTCCCGTCTCCCTTCATCCACACACCTGGGCATACAGGTGAGATTGTTTACATTACGCATCTGCCAAACGAGTCCTGAAGTGCACAATCTCTTTCAGACCGCCCCTCACCTTACCTTCCCCAATTAGGCTTACACAAAACATAAACAAACAAGTCTGGAATCACTGAGACATTTAATCCTTTTTTATTACAGCTATATTTAACCAAAACAGTGTTAGTGTTAGTATAGTGTTGTACAGTACAGTTAATCTTGTAAATGACAAATGACAAATTACAGATGAAAAAAGTTGAATACAGTTTGAATAGAAGATCAAGGCATAAACGGTAATGACATCAGCCCTTTTTGGGCTACTAGAGTCTCTGTAGTATAGCAAAGTCATTGGCAACATATGCCAAAGGTATGCACTCAGAAACTGGTTCATTAGGAAGAAAAGCTGGAAGCCCCAGCAAAAGTGTGCAGGTTGATAAAAACATCAGAAACATCAGACTCATTTTGTAACTGCGGCAAATTATATATATGTGTGTGTGTGTGTGTGTGTGTGTGTGTGTGTGCGTGACTTTCCCCTTACTTAGGGAAGATTTCAGAGCAGCCGCGTAGCGTTCAAGAATCTTTTACTTTTTTAGAGCGGTAGAGCGGTAAATGGGCACTGAATAAATAAAGGCCTACTCAAGCAAGCAGTAAAGCTAATAACCAGATATACACCAATGCTTGGAAATATATTTGTATTAATATATAGGCAAGTAAGCTTTAAACTGCTGCAACAAAATTCCCAGATATTCCACGACTTTACACCAAAAATCATAAAATTCCCTGACTTTCCATGTCTGTTATATATATATATATATATATATATATATATATACTGTTCATACAAATATATATATTTTTATGAACACTTACATGCAGAAACACACACTCCTTATATACCAGTTTCCACCTGGAGCGACTACAAAAATGTGTGGTGGTGGGAGGGAGAGGCTGAGGGCAGTGGCATATCCTCTGTGTGACAGTATAATTCCTGCTGGCCCTGGGGCCATGTCTGCCAAACTCAGACAGTTTACATGTTCCCGGTTCCCGGAGCAACACCTTTGCTGGGGCCATGGCTGCCTGCCAAGAATGTTTTCGCTCATTTGAATTCTCATCTCGGAGATTAATTAACCCCTTCATCCTCACACGCACAAACGCGCTTGCACAAGGGGAAACCTAGCTTTGGTTACTATTCAGATTCATTCATTGTGTGCATTGTGTGTGTGTGATAGTGTGCATCTCTCTCTCTCTGCGTGTGTGTGTGTGTGTCTGTGTGTAAGTGCGTGTGTGTGTGTCTGTGCATGTGTGTACCTGTGTGTGTGTGTGTTTGTATGAAGTGACAAAAATGGTGTCAGTGCACTGCAGCTTGGTAAAGATGAGCAGTACAGTAAATATCTGGTTCACGTCTGAGGCAGCTGTTAAGTGTGAACATCACACAGCACCAGTTAGTGGACACATCATGTAGAGTGTGACTACAGTGATGCCCGAATGATTAAATTCCACTAATTCCTCACTCAGACTTATCAGCTGCGACCACTGGCTCAGCCTCCTTCCCTGAGATAAGCGGTATCAGCCACGCGCTAACGGAGTTGGGAGAGAAGATAGGCCGTGGGAGGGAGATGGACCACGGTGCTCCTGGTGCTACAGGGTGGCAATCTGGAGCGACTCTCATGGAGGTCACAAAGCAGTCACACACACACACACACACACACACACACACACACACACACACACACACACACACTCTCTGTCTGATGACAAGGCAGGGACGGTTTGTGAAAGTTTCAGATCAGACGTGAGGGATAATCCCAGGTATGTCTGGATCACTAGACATGCAAAGAAATCATCTAGTTTTTGCATGTGAGTGAGTTTCTCTC
>NC_055964.1:14066438-14071438 GCF_018492685.1 Alosa sapidissima
TAGAGAGAAGATATACAGGTGACAGAGAGATGTAGACAGGAGACACAAACAAGGCCGCATGAGAGAGAGAGGGGAAGTGAAAGAAAAGTAAGACAAAGAGTAGAAAATCAGGACACCTGATTTAATTACCAATCCCTAGGAAATGACAGAAGACCCTTAAGTCTTTCTCTCTCATTGTCTATCTCTCTCTCTCTACTTCCCGTTGTGTTGCTGTCTCAGCCACACTTTCAAGTGATCTCTCTCTACCAGAAGACTTCCTAGTCAAGTGCGCAGTGAAAAGTCCTCTCAACACCTGCTTAATTGCTATGGAAAAACACGGTCACTACGAAAGGCAAACATTTTGTCTTCCTCCACATCAATGCGGCCACAACCGCTGGGGAGGATGGCTGGAAGCTGAGTGGGCATGTGGGCAGGGTTGATTTAAAGAGGTTCTCCGTGCCCATGGCACCCGTGTGATTAGCAAGATAATGCGCCATTAAAAGATCATTCATCTCGACCTTTGATCACACAATTCATTTCCTTTAATCCGTGGGCATATATCACATACCGGAGGGGCACACCTCATAACAAGCTCACAAACATGGAGGAGGTTACTGAGGGCGAAACTACTACTACTACTACTACTACAACTACGACGCACAAGGAAGGAGAAAGAATATTGCGGTATTTATGACTTACTACATTTTTAAGTGTAAAATTGGAAAGTGCAACATTTCAGTTCACTTGATGATGATGATTGATGGTGTCACCAGACTGAATCATTCAATCGGCTTTCCTCAAATCATTGCTAGCAAAGATAACTGCACACAGAATAGAATAAACAAACTTTTATTTGGAAACAGTTGGCAGGAGTCATAGTTGATAACAACAGACAGTTAGCTGAACAGTTAAATAGTTGAGTAGTTTAAATAGTTAAATTATTTAATAGTGAATTATTGTAGTGAGGACATGTATTTTGAAACAGTTGTGGGCAGAGGAAATAGTAACTAGAAAATAACTAGAAAATGTAATTTCGAGGAAATTACCAGTGCATGAAAATATAAACATACTGTAATATTAACATAAAATGCAAAACAAACTTTTATTTGATAACAGTTGGCAGAAGTCATAGTTGATAACAACTGATAGTTGAAATGGCTGAACAGTTAAATAGTTGAGTAGTTTAAATAGTTAAATTATTTAATAGTGAATTATTGTAGTGAGGACATTTATTTTGAAACAGTTGTGGGCAAAGGAAATAGTTGAACAGGATCTGTAGAGCCAGATTGTATGTTTAAAGCCTGAGACAGAGTATATAGTTTAAAAGTTAAATGTAGATAGTAATGGATGTTGATAGACAGAAAGTTGAATGGATGTTGATAGGCAGATTGTTTAATGGATGTTGATGGGATAGTTTAATGGGTAGATGAGTGAATGGTTTGAAGAGGATGAATGGATAGAAAGTTGGATGGAATGTGTCTTATATCCTTGTAGAATGGAGATACACAGAGAGAGTTGGCCTAATTGAGCAGAAAGCAGTTGATCAAGTTAATTAGCCCATTATGATGTCATAGTCCCCATACAAAGTCTATGGGGAAAAATAAGCTTGTTTTTTTATTAATATCTCAAAAAGTATAAAGTTTACAAAAGTGAAAAATACATTCCTCAAGTCTCCTTTTCAAGACATACGTTACAAAGTTTGAACGAAGTTTCTACGTTAAACGGTTGAAGCTGAATTAGACACAGAAATTTGGTGGGAAGAATAACTAGAAAATGTAATTTCGAGGAAATTACCAGTGCATGACAATATAAACATACTGTATATTAACATAAAATGCAAAACAAACTTTTATTTGGAAACAGTTGGCAGGAGTCATAGTTGATAACAACTGACAGTTGAAATGTCTAAACAGTTAAATAGTTGAGTAGTTTAAATAGTTAAATTATTTAATAGTGAATTATTGTAGTGAGGACATTTATTTTGAAACAGTTGTGGGCAGAGGAAATAGGAACAGAATCTGTAGTTTTAAGAGAGCCAGATTGTATGCTTAAAGCCTGAGACAGAGTATATAGTTTAAAAGTTGAATTTAGATAGTGTAATGGATGTTGATAGACAGAAAGTTGAATAGATGTTGATAGGTAGATTGTTTAATGGATGTTGTTGGATAGTTTAATGGGTGGATGAGTGAATGGTTTGAAGAGGATGAATGGATAGAAAATTGGATGGAATGTGCCTTATATCCTTGTAGAATGGAGAGACACAGAGAGAGTTGGCCTAGTTAAGCAGAAAGCAGTTGATACAGGTGCAATCAGTTTAACTGGCCCTTTGATGGGTCCTAGTAGTGAGCAGCTGGAAGTTGATACAGGTTTTATTAATATCTCAAAAAGTATAAAGTTTACAAAAGTGAAAAATACATTCCCCACGTGTCCTTTTCAAGACCTACGTTACAAAGTTTGAACGAAGTTTCTATGTTAAACGGTTAAAGCTGAATTAGACGCAGAAATTTGGTGGGAAGAATAAGAAGAAGAAGAAGAAGAAGAAGAAGAAGACTTCGGATAACAGAACAGTGCATTTTCATGCACTGTAATTACAAAACAATAATAATATTTTTCAAACAATAATCACCCCTCAAAAGCCTAGAAATCTCAAATAGTGACTAAAGCCCTCAATGAACACAACAATTAGTCCAATTATTATATTAAGTGGCCACTAACACCAGCATCCATCATCAATCAGTCTCATGACGCACAACCTTCCTGTTGATTGGTTGATTAGTTGATTGCTAATAATGAGCATTGACCAAGTGCAACCATGACACTGTCACCGTAGTGTTCTACACCCTCAAAAACAAATATCCACTGATTAAATCAAAAAGCACCCCCTTGGAGAGGCCTTAGATCAGCCTTGTGGAACAATTCTCAACACCACTCAACTGGTGACTCGACAGCTCGACAGGAGATGACAAAATACCAGACGTCACAGAGTAGACAACCTGAGAGTTGAAGTCTTAGATATTCTTGTTTAAGGAGCTCTTCCAGGACAGGATTGTGAACACAGACTCTCTCTCAGAGCACAAGGTGACACAAGCTGAGTCCCATAGTTGACAGTGTGGTTCACCAGTAGGTTGAGTCCCCATTATACATGGCTGACCATCTCATGTACATATCATTATTGTCTTCTGCATGTTTTGTTCCCCGAAGACATCCACAATGTATTTTTGAAGAGATTTACATCGCACATTTAGATAGCGCAAACATAGGAGTAGTAATGTGTGGTTGTTGGTTGGTTGGGTCTTGTTGGCATTGATATTCAAAAGATCAGCTTACTCAGGTGATCTCAGGGCTTAGCACCCGTAGATGTGAAATCATTGGCGTGTGGTCTCCCAGACAATGAAAATTATCCTCTTACTCACTTGAAAGCGTGCCCGTTGGCATAGTCTGTGCTGACTGTCACCTGAAAAGGTGGACCATGCCAGGACAGGCTGACACAGTGGGCACAAGGAGAGTGGGTAGCAGCACTACTCTTAAATAGCCTTGGTAGCGGATGGCTACTTCTGGGTCGCTTTTAGCTTGGCTGGTTGTTTATGCCTTGTGAACTCAGGGAGTTGAAGAGTTGATCAATTCAGTCATGAACTTAATCCTCAGACAGACACTGAGATTTATAAAACTCTTTCTCAAAACCCATTATTTAAATTTTAGTTCTGACAGAGGGATGTGCATGAGCAAATGATACATTTGAACAAACTTTGTGCCTTCACCTTTACTATGATGCTTGACTTGGCCCTTTCTACACTCGTTCAAAGTTGTCCAGTTCACTTCTCGATATGGTACCATTTGCCGGCAGCTAAATTGTTTGTCAATTGCTTTGGTCTGTGACGTAATAGGTCAACTGGAAATAGTCTAGGGCAGTGGTTCTCAAATGGGGGTACGTGAAGGCACTCCAGGGGGTACGTACGTGAGATTTTAACCCTTAGAACCCGATTGACGCAAAGTGTGTCAAAAAACACACCCTTTCTTCTCTGTTACATTGTTCCCCAACTGTTAATCGCAGCGAGATGAAACCGTTATTGCGTGACAGAGCAGAAGTGGGGCTTTCCAACGAGACAACACTTGTCTGTACATTAAAGTATGAAAATAAAAATCATGAAATTAAATCAAATTGCATCATATTTACAGTCTATACTTCTCTGCGTTCACCTGCGCACCCATTACTCCCGTGCTCAGCCCCAGAGAATCCCTTTACCATAGCAATGATATTGCCAGATTCAGGACAGTCTGCCCTACACACACATGAAATGCATGTAGAGCTATGAGCTTGCTGTGGTAAGATACATGTCAAAATATAAGAATAAAGATATTTAGGAAAGCATTGAGGGAAAAAAAACAATTAAGTGAAGTTTTGTTGGGTTGGCGCTATGTCAGAACAAATCACCACCAAAAACCGCTATCGAACTCGGAGCACTCTGCACGTTATCAAATTTTTTAGCATGGCTACCAGACTTCTAACTGTGTTTCAATTGCTTAACGCCACATGTTTGTCACTCGCCAGGGCTGAGGATGCGCAGGGCCGATGTCAACCAACAGGAAATGGGTTCAAATTGGCTTCACTTGTCACTATTGAAGTCCTATGGGGTGGCTGTGTCCATTTCTTTTACCGTCTATGGAAATAGCCCAATACTAACAAGCACAAAGGGGTCATATTGTAGCGGAGTCGGATATACTTTGGTCAATAATTCGATCCCCCTCCTGTGTTTGTGCTATCCTGCACAAGGACAGCAGTCCATTAATGTGCATGTAAACGTACTGACTGATTTTGACAATAAGACTAGAGTGGATACAGGGATTTGATACAGGGATGTTTGGTGGCCATTTTGAAAAATAATCTAATTTCTGTAAATGATTTCATACGGCTTGAGGGAGAAGCATAGAATTGGAAAAAGGAATTCTTCAAGTAAACATTCTGAATTAAACACTTTAACATTTTCAGTGTGTTCTGACACAAACCCAGAGACTGGCTTCAG
>NC_055964.1:14081438-14106438 GCF_018492685.1 Alosa sapidissima
CTGGGGGTGGGCTTGGGGGGTGGGAGACACGTGTTTAATTGGGCTTTTAGACCGGAGACGCAGCTCCCTCCAACTGGTAAGCACACCACTCTGGCCCAGAACACGCACCCAGATACATTTAGCATAACTTTCATTTAATATTGAGCAGGACCGATCCTACAGGAGAAGCCGTCGGACGCGAGCCGCGTGCATTATTCACGACGGCACACGCCGTTCGAAAGATGAAGGGAAGAAAAAAAGTCCCTAAAAAAAGACATCATCGTGACCAGGGAACGGGCTGTAACTCAGTGTAACACACCCCCCCCCCCGATACAGTCATCGAGAGGCAGGTGAGGATAACTCAGCTCGTTGAAAGACCATAAGGTCATAAGGTCAAACCAAAAGATACATGTGCAAACTAAGATATGCTTGTGGTGCTTTAGAATTTGAATGCTGCGCTGCACTGTAATTCGGTCTGCCTCAAATTATGTAACAACCGCATCAACTGCTGACGAGAATGACCTCGGCTCTCCTCATTTTTATATAAAGCGCACTTACACCCATAAAAGCACACTGTGGCCAGTTAAGCCATTTTCGCATCTCGTATGAAGTGCGTAAATTACCTCAGAGGGGACAGACTACAGCGTTCCCCCTCTGCAACTGTAGGTTTGTTATCTAAAGGGTGTCTGTCGGTTGGTGTGGCGTGCGAGGGGATGTGCCGTGCTACCGCGGCTCGGGCTGCGTGTATAGCGTGTGAATGGTGGAGTGGTTCTGGAGCCATGGTTTGGTGACATCGCATCGCTGCGCTCGATCGTGTATTGCGTGACAGAGCTGAGGGAGACGGAGAGAGAGAGCGATGGGGGGAATGTAGGTCCAGACGCTCTCTTCAGAGGCTAAGGGTTCAGTATGGGGCGAGTGGGACGGTGAGCGAGAAGGAGGGAGAGAGAGAGAGAGAGAGAGAGAGAGAGAGAGAGAGAGAGAGAGAGAGAGAGAATCAGACAGAGAAATGTCACTTTATATCCCAAATCCCAAAGCTCTAGTCCTGGCTCCTGAGCTCTGTTCTCATTCCATTCTGCTCTGATGGGTCCACTGTACTTATAGACACGCACACACAAACACACACACACAGACACACACACACACACACACACACACACACACACACACACACACAAACTATAAATGCACACCCATATATTCGTGGACGCACGCAAACGCGCGAAAGCGCACGCAAAGCTCAAGCGCACGCAAAGCTCAAGCGCTACTGTACTGCAAAACGCGCCACCCGTCACGTCCTCACCCGGTGCACGCGAGCTCCTCTTCCACACTCACCCACATGCCTTCGACACACGCGAACACACACGCACCCACCGACCCTGGATGTGAACGCGTCAAGACCAGACCGACACGCAACGCTATTTGCATGCAAGGATACTGTCAGACGTATACACACACATGCACGGCATGCACTCAGTTAGAGGAACATAAATAAGCACATATAGGCATACATACATGTTGAGTGTCATAAACATACAACTACTCTCAACTGCTGCTTCATGAACACACACACACACACACACACACACACACACACACACACACACACACACACACACACACACACATATACTGGTACAGACAGATGTTAACAGATGAGAAGAGAAAGACTTTAAAAAACACATAGTATAACACACACACACACACACACACACACACACACACACACACACACACACACACACACACACACACACACACACACACACACACAAAGCAAAGCTCTTCCTCCTCCCACATCCTGAAAATAAAATGTGAAGTATTTCCGATGGTGCAACTTTTCCCCTTTCATGTGAGCTTGGTTACAAGTCAGGATTGCTCCTCATCTTACCAACCCACCCACACACACATGCACACATGCACACACACACACACACACACACACACAAAGGCAGGTTAGCACACCTGTAAAGCCTACAGGTTAGTTTCAGCCATGCAGATATGACTACAAACAATCCACTCCTCTGACTCAGACTCTTACAGTTTGACATGAAAGGGAGAGGCACTGAAAGCATAAGGCAATAGGAACTCCGGTCTTTTCTAGAACTGTAATCTATGTGTGGGTGCATGAATAGTGTGTGTGTGTATGTCTGTGTATGTGTGTGTATGTGTGTGTGTGTCTGTGTATTAGGGTTTAATCCCGGGAAATCTGACTAGACTATTTTCACGATTCCCGGGAAAGGTTTCCGTACGTTATGAAATGGGAACTAAAATAAAAAACGCAAGGAGAGCACGTCTATTGTCATACAGTAACGTTGATGCAGGCGACGGTGCCGTAGGCCTACCGTAGGCCCTCTTCTTGGCCACCAACAGGAGACCACCCAACCCGCAACAGTTGTTTGAAGCTCTAGTACTATTCAGGCTACATCCGTGGAGGCGGAGAGAGCACTTTCTATCTGCGACCAATGTCACGAAAATCCGAAACCGCCTGAGCGCAGAGATCTATCGACGCTCTCTGCTTCTTGGAAGCACACTTCCAGAAAAAAAGAAAGAAAGGCAAGGTGAGAATGAATGCCCTAATAAAGAAATATTTGAAATATTTTACCTTGTGTGATTATTCCTGTTTGCAGCCGCATACAAATCTCAACAGCCACAGAATGGATTTCGTTTAAAAGAATGGTTTAGTAATAATTCAATGGTTTAGGCCTACTTTAGCAGATTTTGTTAGTTTTCATAATGGAGTTCTGTAAAATATTGGTTTTAAAAGGGTTGCCTAGATTTTCAGAAGACAAGTCACAGACAATCCACCTGGCATTTCATAATTAGCGTTGCAGCAGATGTCGCGCACGCAGCTCACTTGATCACGCAGCAAAATTGATCATTGCACAAACTGTGTTGATGATGGACATAAACTGTGCTCTTTTGCCCTGATACAAATAATATAAAAAATGTCAGTTTGGGATTTGGGAACGTATATTTGAATGATGTCGATACATTGGGCTAAAAACAAAACAAAACAAAACAAAAAAAATTCCCCAGAAATGGATCATCTATTCCCCAGGAGACGAAGTGAGCAATGGGGTGATGTAGGCCAATATCAATTCCCCAGGATCTGATTCATCTAATTTTCGAGAAAAAATATTAAACCCTACTCTGTATGTGTGTGTCACATTAGACAACTTGAGGCTTTTCACATCAAATGCCTTCAACACAATGCCTTCACATCATTGGAATCAGCTGGGAAGACCGCATTCCCCATACTGAAATCCTCCAGCATGCTCAATCCTCCAGTATTGAGGCAGTCCTTGTTCGGAGACAACTAAGGTGGGTGGACACGTAATCCGAAGCACTGCATACAGGCTACCCCGCCAGATCCTCTATGGACAACTGCCAGCAGCTAGTAGACCTGGTGAGCAAAAACGCCGCTATAAGGACCAGTTAAAAGAAACTCTGAAGAAAAGCAACATCAAGCCTGAACTCCTTGAAGTCAGTGCAATGGATCGCCATTGCTGGCGCTCCCTGCTCAATGATGGGGTCAAGCATCTAGAGGAGAAACACACTCAGCAACGGACTGAGCGGCTGAAGCAACAACACCTTCCTGCTGTCATAGAACAGCCTCAATCTCCTGACTCAGTCCTCACATGGCACACCTGCGGCAAGATATGCAGATCCAGGATAGGACTCTACAGCTACACACAGTAGTACCACCCCCCCCCCCCCCCCCCCCCCCACCCCCGACCCCAACCCTTCCCCCCATCCCCTTTGCAGGCATTGTCATTATCGCTTGCGATGGACTGACAAACGTGTGTGTGTGTCTGTGTGTGTGTGTCTGTGTGAGGATGACGACGCAATGTGTGTGTGTGTGTAGGCAGCACTTGCGTGCACAGGACCTGCACACATGTACAGTGAGCCATGCTGTCATGCACCCTCCCTCGTCAACAATAACAACAAACAAACAACAGCAATAACAACATCCTCATCAGGGCCATCTCCCTGGGCGCCCTTCACCACACCACGAGCCCTCGGACAGACAGCGCAAATCAAAGGCAAAGCGCCTGTGGGTCCGCCGAGACGCGCTCGGATCCCCAGCACGTGTTTGCAAACAGCTAACAGGGGTCAATAGCTGTCAGGGGCCAGGCAACGGGCAGAGAACAAGGCGGGGGTGGGGGGGGGTGACGTCCAGGCTGGCAGACGGGCAAAGAGGGGGTAGATGGGGCAAGTCGACTGTCCGGACACGGACAGGCCCTATGAAAATAGCCAGGGGAGAAACATGACAGGCTGAGAAGCAATGTGGATCTTACTGATGGGCTGTAACCAGCCACTAATGAGAGTGTGTGTGTGTGGGGGGGGGGGGATGGTAGGAGGAGTGTGTGTCACTGTGTGTGAGTGTGCTTGAATAAGTGTGTGTGTGTGTGTGTGTGTGTGTGTGTGTGTGTGTGTCTGTGTCTGTGTCTGTGTCTGTGTCTGTGTGTGTGCTTGTGTGTGTCTCTGCCATTCCAGAAGCCAGCAGAGCAGAGCAGCACAGAGCAAAGCTGCATCCTTAGATGACCAGGGCACGGTCCCTCACAGGCGCGCACGCACACGCACACATGCGCGCCAGAGAGAGAGAGAGAGAGAGAGAGAGAGAGAGAGAGAGAAAGCGTGGAGCGAGCAGTCAGAGCAGCTGAGGAGAGGTAAAGTGAGGCGAAGGAAAGCGAAGTGGGGTAGACTGAGGAGAGAGCCTAAGGTGAGGCTAATTCCCAACGGCTCCCAGATGGACGTGCAGACCACCGCCGCCACGGCTGTTGTAGCTTATACAGGGGATGTGTGAACATTGTGCAATAGCCAGACACTCTCCCCAAAGGCTTTACTACATACAGTACAGAGCAACATACAGAGAGCATTAGAGCAGAACGCGTTGGCTGGCCCACACACCCACACCCACACACACACACACACACACACACACCAACACTGGCAGTTATAGACTGGGCTAATCAATGTGCATGGAGCAGAACTGTGAACTAACCACACACACGGGGGGGGGGGGGGGTCCTGGACTGCAGCGGACAAGCCTGTCAGTGGACATGTCTGTGGTCAGCGCTGCCTGGCAGGTGGTTTAAATCGGCAGATCACAGTAACCACTTCCTCGTATGTGGCACAATCCCCTTTGAAACACGATAGTGATGTGAATGATGTGAGTAGTGTGTGTGTGTGTGTGTGTGTGTGTGTGTGTGTGTGTGTGTGTGTGTGTGTGTGTGTGTGAAGGCGGCTAGCCATAACATCCCACACAGAGTCTCACTTTCTCTTCCTCTTGCCACTCATCGCTCTGTCCATTTTGGATCCCCTCTTCTCCCCCTCCTCCCCTCAGACGACCACAGGTGTCACCAAGCCAAAAACATAACCTGACACTCAAGACAGACAAATGAGGAGGGGACCACCAGTTTCACACCAGCCTATCTGACCATTTCAGTGTGTGTGTGTGTGTGTGTGTGTGTGTACGCGTGACGGCCTGTTAGGCCTTCTGCGTATTGACTACTTGTTTTCAGGTGTGCTTAGGACTTAACGAGCTGATGAGCTGCACCTGTACACTGGAGTCCTGATAAGAGGACTGCTTCCTCTCCCCTTAGCAGGGCCATTCTTACTTTGGGTTTTGGACATGCAACACTGCACTCAGACACATTGCAAACACACAACATCCATGCATTACTGATGACTGACTTTGACCCACCTCACACTGTTTGTTTGTTATTTGGTTAGTTTGGTTAATAAATCCATATTTTAGTTAAAGATCCAACCTCTCGACTCCCTATTTTGTTGTGGCCTTACCCCTAGACCATAACAGTGTGTGTCTGAGTGGATGCATACAAGCTGTACAGTGTCTAGGGTGGGCACCTGCACAATGTGCATCTCTGTGTGTGTATGTTTGTGGATGTCTGTGTGTGTGTATGTATGTGTGTGTGTGTGTGTGTGTGTGTGTGTGTGTGCTGGCCTGACTCTGTGAGTGTGGGCATGATCTACACATGAACAGTGTTGCTCGTTGCTCGTGTTGCTCGTCTCCTGCTGGTCCAGCATCAGCCTGTGTCACACTCTGTGTCTGTGGGGTATCTGTTCTCACCAACCAGGAAGGGACCAACCCAGCAGGGGGAACTCACCCACCCACCCACCCACCACACCACACCACACCACCCTCCCTGAATCTCCATCCTTTACACCAGGCTTCCAGCGCATCACAATGCATTTTGTTTTGTTTTTTTCTTGGGGGGGGGGGGGGGTTCTCTCCTTTCACACTTCAGCCATGAACAACGTCCAAACTCCTCTCAGCGTTCCACAGGACCGACCATCACTCCTTTTTCTCCCCTGCCCTCAATGGCCACTGGTCTCAAGGGCTGACGCTATAGTCTTTGGCTTTCCTGCTATGTCGACAAGCAGGGGGATTAGCCTTTGGAACAGGACAAAAAAAAAACTTCCTGCTCAGCTAAATCTGGAGTCTGTGCACCGGTCGGCTCAGACACTCACTCTCCTTGGCATGTCCACCAGTGTCTTCCCCGCGTCGGATATAGGCACAGTCGCCGACTTATTAGCGCATTAAGCCTAGGAGAGGTGGGGAGTGGGGGGGTGGGGTGGTGTGCGGGGGTTAGAGTGAGGTACTGTAAGAAGGTAAGAGTGAGGTAAATGAATTAGAACAGTGCAATAGGATGGGCCAAAGAGCATTGCCTGAATGGATTCCAAAAGAAGAGTGGGCTGCCAAAAAAAAGAAATATATATACAGTGTGTGTGTGTGTGTGTGTGTGTGTGTGTGTGGGTGGGTGAGAGATTGTGTGTGTGTGTGTGTGAGTGTGTGTGTGTGTGTGTGTGAAGACATTTATAATAAATAATAAAAAGATAAAAATAAAATGCTGACAGGTTTAAAAGTGAGTGTAAAATAATGCTGCTTCTTGAGAAGGACACTGCCTGCGTGGAGACTATGGGCCAAATGGATGCCAGCGCAAGCACAAAACTAAATGAGATACCAATGGCAACCTGACAGACAGGCGTTGTTTACAGGGAACATTGGCTCTGAAGAAGGGCAAGGGTGGAGGGGGTGGAGCTGGTGGGTGTGAGGGTGCTTGCGGTATCCTGATGAAGATCTGTTGAGATCGAAACATTGCCTTTTTAGACTAAATTTCTTGGCGCTCATGTACAGTGTGCAGACCATCTCCCTCTCTCTCTGACATGTTTTGTCTGGCACCTGTGAAAATATATTTTGGATGTGCGCACCCATTTCCCACAAATATGCTCGCTGTATCGTTGGCAAAAGAGGCTGAAGGACGTTCAAAACTCTCCCAAGCACTTCCTGCCAAGGTTGTGGCGTCGCGCTCCGATGCGCTCCCGGGTCGTGATCTTAAGGAGGTTAGTCTGTGCAGTCTGCGGTGGCGGACTCCCTGGAAACTACTACGGCCACATTCTTCATGTTTACAAATAGCGGCGAACTTGGATGCTGTTGCAACATTTTTGCAAAAAAAAAAGAAAATAAAACACACCTGCAGACAGTGACCTAAATAGAAAGCATGATGTATCTTGTACCTGTTTCCTTTCCAGAGAAATAGTGTTTGTGTCTGTGTGTGTGTGTGTGTGTGTGTGTGTGTTTGTGTCTGTTTGTGTCTGTGTGTGTGTGTGTGTGTGAGGGAGGAGGGATGAGGATTGCTTATGTAGACAACAGTGTTTTATCACATCATGCCAGCTGTGTGTTGCTCATCAAAGAGAAGTGCCACTCTTATCAGAGCAAAACTCTCTCTTTCTCTCTCTCTCTCTCTTTGTCTAGCCCTATATCTCAGCATCCCTCTCTCTATTCTTCTCTCTCTCTATTTCAGAAACTTTCTCTGTCTTTTCATCTTTATCTTCCACACTCCCTCTCACTCTCCCTCTCCCACTCTCTCTCTCTCCCTCTACCACCCCTCCCTCTCTCTCTCTCTCTCTCTCTCTCTCTCTCTCTCTCTCTCTCTCTCTCTCTCATTGCTCGGCTCTGATTCACGCCTCCTGGGTTTTCTCACTGTGTGGAAAGAGGCCATTACTCACGGCGGCGGTCACGTCACGTCACGCTGTGTTTACTCGGCGCCTGCCGTGCCGTTCCACCCAGGTTCCATCTCAGTGTGCGTGTGTGTGTGAGTGGGTGTGTGTGTGTGAGTGGATGTGTGTGTGTGTGAGTGGATGTGTGTGTGTGTGTGTGTGTGTGTGTGTGTGTGTGGGGGGGGGGGGTAAAATAGGGGTTGAGGGGTTTGGGGGTTCTGCAGGATAGGGGTGCACGGTGGGGATGAAAAGGGGCCAAGGGGGCCGTGGGTGGACTCAGGAGAACATCCTTTATCAACAGCGTGACGCAGGGAGCAGGGCATGGACGTAGGCCGGGCCGGACGCACACGAGAGTGAGCGTGTCCCACATTTCTGGTCTTACGTCTCGTATCTCACAAAAGCCCCCGCAAGAGGGGCCGTCATCATCTCAGGGTCGCAACAACAAACTCTTTCCAGCATGGCAACAACTGGCTTGGCCTCTCCTCAGCCCACCCACTCACACACACACACACACACACACACACAGAAATGCTTTCCCCTTCAGACACACAAACAATTCATCCAATGTGTATGCAAGGAAGCCAACATAACAAAACTCTGTTATCCTGCAGGAGGATCAGCATGAGGTACATGTGGGACTGAGAGCAGACACACATGCCTCTCTCTCTCTCTCTCTCTCTCTCTCTCTCTCTCTACTCACACTTCTTCTCTTCAGTTTTTTGATCTACCTGTTTCGCTCCATGCTCCCACGCTCTCTCGAAACACAACCCCCCCCCCCCCCCACCCGCCCTCATCCCATCCCCCCGCCGCCCTCGGTATCTGGACAGTAAAGCTCCTGACCTCGGGCACGGGCCGCGCGGCCGGCTGATCCTGGTGGTTGGCGAGGATGAGGAAGGGCAGCGTGCACAGCTGCGGGTGCTGCAGCGCCAGGTGGAGCTCCGCCCGTGACGCCTCCAGCTCAGCCGGTGAGCACGCGCTGTTCACCACGAACACCACGCCCTGCGAGCCCTGGTAGTAGCGGCTCCAGTACTTCTTTATGTGGTCGGCACCTGGAGAGGGAGGGAGGGTAGAGGATTAGGAGTCATCACCATACCACAATTAACATCGAAACTCTGAAACAGCAGCCGTGAATGACTGGCTGTGCACACTCCCTAGATAAATATGAGAGTGAGCCCCCGGGGTATGAAGTGAAAGCCACTGTTGTCATGGGAATGTGTTATACAGCAGCACATACTTATTAGCAGTAAGTAAGTAAGTAGGGAGGTAATGAGGCAAGGCAGCGGTGCTAAGGGCAAGCTTCCTTTAAACAGTGGGAAGGGATCGGCTTGAGGTTGGCTTAGTACAGTGGTAAGTGGACATAGTGTGGTCTGCAAGCTATCCCTAGTGGCTCCGAGTCACATAGATGGTTTGTTTGCAATATTGACCCAACTCCTATGTAAATCCAAACAGTATTATTTGAATTGTCTGTATAATAGTCCTGACAGACTTCAACAAGCTGAAAGTTTTATGACTCTATGTAGCTACACCAGTTTACACGTACTACATAACTAGCATCCAACTGTCAAGACAGCAGTTAAAAAAATTTAATCCTCTGACATAACAATCACTTGCTTCAAGTCTTCATGTTTCAGTGAGTATTGTGTAATATACTGTTGAAGTAGGCCTACTGTTTTTTTTTTTCAGGATATCTAGGGAGTTAGGTGGTGAGAAGTGGTCTTTGGTCTGAAAACGTTTAAGAAACATTGACCTAATAGAGGAAGGGTTCAGGGTGGAAGGCAAATGATGCAATCAAGAGGCAAGTAGATCATTTATGCAGGCAAGAGCCAAGCTCGTAAATTCGTCCGTAATAATATGGTAATAAATACTCCATTTGCTGGTGGGAGCCTGATGACTGATGATCCCATATTCGACTCACTCAGTTTCTGCCTGACCTACTTCAGCCCAAAGCAGAGCAGCAGAGAGATGGAGGGCTCAGAGGGAGTCCCCACACACCTTTGACCGGATCAGAACCCAGGATCGGAATGCATCTGTACCTGACTGGACCGCATCTGATCTGATCAAAAGGAAAAGAAACTGCTCGTCCTGCCGAGCTCAGACCAGATGAACACACAAAATGAAATGAATGTCTTGGTAAGAGTTATGTGTGGTAAGATATACATCATTCTGGTCACAAAAAAAAAAGAATATTGGAGGTAATGCACGTTTTAGAGACACGTTTAGAGACATGTTTTACAGCGGAAACACATTAACAACCTTCGATTGCCTACCAGAGGATACAAGTGAACGGAAATCAACCTGCTTAAAGTTTTGCTGAGGTATGTAGTGGCTGCTCGTGCGTAGAGGGACATCTCAATGACGCAAAACGGTGAGGCGAGAGATTGAAAAAAACAAATAAACCGCAAAAATTCCACTTAATCCTTCCGCATCCCTCTTGAAGGGAGACTCTCCTAGGACGTAAAAATGAGATTTGCACGCTCCTAAAACATTGGACCGAACATAGAATGAGGGATTTACGGCTTCTCGGATCAGCACCAGCGTGAGCAAAACGCAACACATGGGCCTGAGAGTTGAGGGGGCCAGGTCAGTCTACCTCAAATATAAACAGGTGGGCAAAAGAGAAAAGAGAGGGGGGGACAGAGAGAGGGAGAGAGAGAGAGAGAGAGAGGGAGAGAGTGAGAGAGAGTGAGAGAGAGAGAGAGGGAGGGAGAGAGAGAGAGAGAGAGAGAGAGAGAGAGAGAGAGGAATAAGTGTTCCCATAGACGATCGATCAAGCAGGCTGCAAACAGCAACACCAAGACCATGAAGTTGACTTCCGGTGATCATACATATGGCAACTAATCAAATCTTTATTGAAAATAGCTTTGGATAAAAGCTGAATACAGTACAGTACAGGCATCAAGTCAGATGGTGCAGGAGTAGTGAATCGAGACAGAAAGTGTAGGGATCTGTGGATCATACCAAACTCAAGTACTGCGTAAGGAACAAATGTTTCTGTGCATTACACAATAAAACCAGGACCAAGAACCACTTGCATTCAATTTGTTAGTTGCAGCAGTTGCTGCTGTACAAACCTATTGTTTTATTTGTATTTATTTTTGTTATGACAGTATGAGATAATAACAGCATCCAATTCTGTCTCCTCCAGTGGAAATGGCTGGTGGAGTGTGAACCAGTCTAATCCTCACACTGATAAGGGGAAGTGCTGGATCCCTTCACCACCGTGCCACAGTCAGTGGATGTCACGTTTGTCTTCTACTCTGTATCTTAGACTCGGCACTCACTAAGAGGGCTCCTTTTCTGTGTTTATTTGGCTCTCTCTCGCTCTTTATTTCTTTTTTTCTCTCTCTATTTGTTTCTCGCTCTTTTCCCATCTGTCCTCTGTGCCTGCGCACATAATTCATCCCACTCTTCTTCACTCTGTTTCTCTCCTATCTACCTCTATCGTTTCTCAGAGTAAACACACTAGTCACTCTTTCTCTCTCTATCTCTCTCTCTCTCTCACTCACTCCTCCTCTGCATACGACATGAGTGTTTTTAAGTATTAAGACTACAAAAACCCAACAGTGTGTGTGTGTGTGTGTGTATTTTGGAGGGGGTGTTCAAATACCTCCAATTTATGGCCCCAACATATGGTTTCCTTTTTCTGCACAGCAATTTGGGTGTGCATATCCGCTCGAGAAACAAGCTTCAGTGCACCATAACTTTATTTGTTAGTGTAAGTAATTTGAGGAAGAGGACCTACATGCTCATGACGTGAGTCATCTCTCTCTCTCACACCACACATACACACCCACACACACCCACCCCACATACACACACACACACCGATGGATGGCTCAGGCTTATAAGAGCCGAAGCCAGCGTGGCCCGAGGCGGGAGAGGTGAGTGACCGCATGCGCCGGCCATCTCATTACGGACACCGTCATCCTTATGTTGTCTTTCCCTTTTCTCTCAGGAAACTTCTGTGTCTATGACACATTACAATCGTATGGTCTTATTATAGACCCCTGCCCACCCCGCCCGAGTGTGGCTTCCCCTCTCAGCTCGTAGATCGACTGCTGCAGTGACGTCACAAGCCGTGAGTGAGTGAGCAAGCCAGTAAGGGCCAGTCAAAGTTCATGCACTGATTTAAACTAGGACGTCACTCCCTCACTTTTCACTTGTCTCTACGTTGCCTGAGTTGTGGTCATGTAATATGCTTTGAAAATACTTAAAGTAAATACTTTATACCATTTTATTTTTCTTATATCCTGTCTCTTTTTTTTCTCTGTATGGAATTTCATTAATTTCGGTGTCCTACTGACAACTTCTGCCACCTATTGGTCACTGTCGATGAGGATGGGGTTTTTTTTGGCAGAAAAGCTTCCTTTTTGCAGATGAGCTCTGCCCTGCCAAACCAAAGATTATGGTCTGTTCTGGCACTTGTTCTTTATTACGAATGGCTTGAGAGACGTTTCATGCTCTCTTAAAAGTTGCACTGATGACAAGTTCAAGTTTATTGATTTGATGTAGAGGAAGTAGGATCTGATGAACATCTGGACAAACCCATGTGCAGCCCCGCAACTCAAAACAGTTGAGCCACAAAGGGGGGTCCATGGGGAGGCCCAAGGGACTATAATTATTGAAGACAACTCTTTAATGATCAGTGCCATACAGCATGGGGAGGCCCAAGGGACTATAATTATTGAAGACAACTCTTTAATGATCAGTGCCATACAGCATGGCACTGATCATTAAAGGGGGGTAGCCTTTATTAGCCAGGACAGTGAAGAGAGGATAGGAAATAGGTAAGAAAGAGAAAGATGGGGAGTGGGTTTGGGGGGCCCTAATTGAACCCAAATCTGGATCCCATGGGCACTGAGCCCCTTTGTGGTATAAGACACTGACGCTACCACTGCCAGCAGCATTTCCTTTAACACCAAACACACTTCACAAAGATGGGATAATTGCATGAAGTCAAAAGAAAAAGTTTTAATGAAGATTTCATAATACAAGCCTCTACAAAATGAGCAGACAATTAATGATTTAGAGCTTTTATGGCTACAGGAACACCTTGTGCTGGATGAAAACAAATGGCATGGCTTTCTTCTGTGGTCTCTTTCATTACTGTACTGGCCAACGTGGACATTTGTGATTAGGTTTACTCTAACTCTAACACTAACTCTTTGTCCCTAACACACTTCATCTTCCTTCCACTAAAGAGGACTTTAATCAAGGGTGGCCTCAGTGTGTGTGTGTATGTATGTGTGTGTGTGTGTGTGTGTGTGTGTGTGTGTGTGTGTGTGTGTGTGTGTGAGTGTGAGTGGGGATGAAGGCTGCAAGTGTGTCATTGTTGCTGGCCTCAGATGAGAAGATGGATCAAGGCTGGAGCAAATGATCAGAAAGCGGAAGGAGAGGGTGTGTGTGTGTGTGTGTGTGTGTGTGTGTGTGGGGAGGAAGGCTGCAAGCGTGTCATTGTTGATATTGAAAGGCACATTCCTACTTTTGTTTACATGTGTGTGTGTGTGTGCCTGCATGACTATTGCATGTACATTTGTTTGTCTGTGTGGACTGTTTAGATTCACGTTTGTGAGCATGCATGAAAACATAGAGACATAGGAATGAATGTGTGTGTGTGTGTGTGTGTGTGCATTTATTTGTCTGTGTATACTGTTTATATTGATGCTTGTGTTAACATACATGTGAACAGAGAAGTGGAGTGTGTACTGTAGATGACTTGGTGCATGCACGTGTGTGTCTGTGTGTGTGTGCGTGTGTGTGTGTATGTGTCTGTGTGTATGTGTGTGTGTGTGTGTGTGTGTGTGTCCTTCATTCTCTTCCTGACAGAGGGGCCGTCAGTGTGGCTGAGGAGCTGAGCTGAGCTGACCAGTGTGTGTCATCTGCTCAGCAGCTGTGGAAGCCCTGGGACCTCCACACACTCCTCTTCCTCCTGCTGAGCCTCAGACACTAGATGGGACTGTATTATATCCTCTCCTACACACACACACACACACACACACACACACACACACACACACACACACACACACACACATATACAGTACATACATACTCAAACGCATTCAAACACACACAAATGGAGCTCTCTTTTTCGATACACCAAGACACACTCACATCCAGGAACACTAACCACCAAAAACAAAAATGTCTACCAAATGTCTGCAGACTGTGGAAAGGTCACGGGACCAAAATATTCACCACCTGTCTTTGAACCCACAGGCACCCCACAAGCATCACAGCAGGCACATACACTGATACTGTACCTCCTCCCCACTGTCTTCTAGACAATATCAGCATGCTGCCTCAGGTTACCTTCTCAGGTCACAAGAACACATAGGGCTCTCATTTAAATGGCGGGGTAAAGTGCCAAGTCCAAAGTCAAACTAAACCTTATTTAAGAATGAAGCAAAATCCTTTTGCTGATTTAATGCCATGAGCAAGATCCTTAGCACAAACATCAGAGGGTCAGCTGCATGCTCCCACATGCCACACAATAGCTTTGGTTCATGCTAGAGGTCGAACGATATGGGTTTTTCTATGGCCGATGCAATCTTTAGAAATCAGGGTCAGCCGATGGCCGATTTTTTTTCCGTTGTTTATTCCCTTTATTTGCATGATGATACTTTAAGACTTTAAGACTTTCCATTTTCTCCCAGGAACAACATGAGGGCAGCCGTGGCCTACTGGTTAGGGCTTCGGACTTGTAACCGGAGGGTTGCCGGTTCGAACCCCGACCAGTAGGAACGGCTGAAGTGCCCTTGAGCAAGGCACCTAACCCCTTACTGCTCCCCGAGTGCCGCTGTAGCAGGCAGCTCACTGCGTCGGGATTAGTGTGTGCTTCCTCACTGTGTGTTCACTGTGTGCTGAGTGTGTTTCACTAATTCACGGATTGGAATAAATGCAGAGACCAAATTTCCCTCACGGGATCAAAAGAGTAAATATACTTATACTATACATTGTTGTACTCTTCCAAAAGTGGCTTCTGGCTGGAGTCTACTGGTAATTTAACTGACACAAAGGTCAGTATGCATCACATGTGGTCCACAGCAACAATAACACTGGGCTGCCCACAGATGCACCTGCCTGTAATCAGCTTAATATACTTGAATAGCGGCCAATGCCGATAACGTAAAACATGTCAAAAATTGGACGACCGATTAATCGATCTACCTCGAGTTCATCCATGGGACACTTTGCTCATTGAGTGACTTTGTACTGCGCATATTTAAATGAGTCCACTGAGACAAACATGTTTTGTGCCTTTAATCTGACAGGACAGTGAAGGGATGGGTTGGGATGGGATCGGGATATGCCCTGGGTCGGACTCAAAGCCGGGTTCCCTGAGGGAGCTTGGACCCGAATGTGGTATGGACACTGTAGCCATATGTGCCACATCACCCCCAATGTTCTCTGAGCTACACTGAGGCATCTTTGGGGCTGGCGACAGACGTGGGTGAAAAGCTTGGCGTGGATCATACATGACGTGACTCAAGTTGGTTTGCTGCTGTTGAACATCAAAAGCTAAGTTTAGCCCTCATGGGGCTGCTTCAGCAGCAGGGCTGTGGGGCTCCACTGCTCCGAGCGGATGGTGAGGGTCAGGTCCTTTTGTCTTTTTCCTTCTGTGGGTCTTTAAGGCAGTCAATTACCATCTCCTCGTTTTGCTCAAGGTTTCCTTCAGTGCACAGTGTGTGCACTGCACACATGGAGGACGAGGCTCAGATATGCTGTCCCCGTGAGATGGTGGGAACATGTGACCTTGGCTGTACCATCATTACATCACCACTGACTTATTTACACTAGTCTCAGAAGAGTGGCTCAGTCTATGGGAAACATAAGACAGACCTTTATGGTTTCACTCATATGGGTTCAATACATCTGGGGGGCAGGAGGTATTCGTTATTTATTTATATAGGTTGCAAACTGCCAATTTTGGTTAATATGTAATTGTGTAGTGTGTGTAAATGTGTGTGTGTGTATTTGTGTGTTTGTGTGTGTGTGTGTGTGTGTATGTGTGTGTGTGTGTGTGTGTGTGTGTGTGTGTGTGTGTGTGTGTGTGTGTGTGTGTGTGTGTCGATGAGTGCTTTGTATCTTGCTGGAGGGAACTGGCCCCATGGAAGCAAGGATCAGAGGCTTTCTTCTGATTCACAGGACTATTTTAAACCACCACCAATAAACGTTCAACAACACAGGAATCATGCGGAAGGGGAGATGAGGAAAAAGAGGAGAGGGGGGGGGGGGGGGGGGGGGCAGCTCGTAACACTTTATTCTGTGCTACTCCTCTTCCTCTTCTCTCCATGCTCACTGGGCCGATAATTTTATGAAAACGACTGAGGCCAAAAAAAAGAAAGAAAGGAAAAAGCGAGTAGTTTCAAATTTACTATGGTGATAAGCGGCGCCTTCTGGTAAATTCCGCCCTGAACCATGACGATACAGGCCATTAAGATGTCTGTCAGTGGCAGAGCAGGTCTGGACCCTCAGAACTCACATCTGCAGATGGTCATAGGGCAGGGGTGTGAGGGAGGAAGAAAGGGAGTTGAAGACAGAAGAGAAGTGCAAGGGAAGAGAGGGATATACTTTATTAAAAAATGTTTGATAAAAAGATGACACTACTGAGCAATGGACTTAAGTATGTGAACCCCATAAATTCAACAGGACCAAAAGAATGGCAAGGATGAAAAACAAGGGGGCTGGGAGAAAAAGAGAGAACTGAAAAATACTGTACACAAAAAAAGAAAGGAAGAAAGGGGCCAGAATCAGACAAGAGAAAATAAGATAAATATATGGAGAGACTATGAAAAACAGGAGGTCGGACAGACCACAAGCCACAGAAAATGGAAGAGAAAGAATATTGCAACAGATGATATCATCAAAGAAAAACAAAGGAGAGAAGGTTGGCGAGCCAACGGGGATCAACGCGGTGTGGTAAAGCGAGGGACTGGTTCGGGGCCTGTTTCCTAAAGTTTCAAACAAGTCTCAAAAAGATCATGAGACCTTGATCGCGTTTTAGGGAATCATCTAGGAAGGTGATGTGAGAGAAGAGGAAATGGAGAAAGCATGTTTGATTGCTCATCTTCGTCTTCCTGTCTCTGATGGAGGCGCTGATGACTCAACCACAGACTGCCGCTACCAGGTTGGTTTAGGCATTTGTTTCGGCTTACTCACTTTTACGAGGCATGAACGTGATATGCTCTCTTTCTCCTCTCCTCTTCTCTCCCTGTATCTTTTTTCAAGAAAAAAAAACATGGCAGGGTGCAGAGAAGGCCTGCTGCTTCCTATGTTTCTGGTTCCTAGTATTCTCGGCCCCGTCTACTATCACCCCCCCCCCCCCCCCCCCCCCCCCCCCATGTCTTCTCTTCTTTACCTTTACCACGGTAAAAAAACATGTTGATGGCCTGACTCCTGCTCTTCACAGTTGAACTCCAGTCAAAGCAAATCTTCTTTGAAGTCGACTAACACGAACCAGATTCCGCCAAGCAGCTGAGCATTTAGAGACATCTCTACCTCGGGAGACGGCACATGCGGCGCACATACGCGCAAGCGCGCACACACACACACACACACACTTGCACACACACACACACACACGCACAGTATACTATTGATGCAATACTGAGGCAGAGGCGTAGAGCTTTTAGAATCTCTGCAGGGCAAAGTTATTGTTCTCAGTACCCCTGCTGCTCTCCTGTGAGACTAAACATTAGCCTAATTAATAGTGACCTTTCCTTAGATACAACCAGAATCATTCCACTGGAACCAAAGTTTTAAAAAAGAAAACCATCTTAGCTCTCCAGTTTTCACCATCACACTATGTCAGCAGCAGATGGATAACATTATAGAGAAAGACAGACAAATGGATATAATTCTATAAATGTGACTACATCTTTCATCAGCTTAATCCTTAGTGGCTAAAGACACTTTTTAGAGAGAGAAGGACCTCTGGCATGAAGGGATTTTGGCATGGGAGCTCTACAGACAGCTACAAAGAGAGCATCAAAAACATAGCAGAGAAGAGAAGCGAAGGTGAAAGGCAAAACAAACAAACACACAGAACACACTGTTGATCTCCTCAGCAAAACATAATGACAATTTACAAATGATTCCAGTCGAGCTCCGTGTGCCTCCCCCTCTGGGAGAGAACTGCTTCCTCCGCAAATCCATTATCGTTATCGTAAAGAAAACCACATTACGCTCACATTTTGGAATAATACGAACCATACTTGGCCCAGAAAGCCTTTCAGCACAGTGGTTTCCCCAGCATGAACGTTCTCAGATATTCTGTCTCTGATGACTGTGAGAGGGTCTTCTGCTACAGGCCCACACTGATCTAAACCTACAGTACATGTGCAAAACAGGGAAAACACACACAGGCCGCACTCGTGGACCCTAACACACACACTTTCTCTCTCGCAGACATACACACATGCACAGTTAGAAAAAAGAGAGAGAGAGAGAGAGAGAGAGCGAGAGAGAGAGAGAGAGATGCTAGTGCAGTTTTATCTGACCACAGCTGAAACACTAGCGGGGCAGATACTCTTATTATGACTGCTACTTCATCGGCTGTCATCACACATACCACGCCATCCAAACTGCGTCTAGACCGCTGGTCTCTCCTCATGTCTGACATCGCTGTCATCGGAGAGGCCAGACGCGCTCGCAGACACCACTACAGTAACGCAAGCCGACAGGGTCCTCTCACCTCACATCACGACCCAAGCCTGCACGCTGCAATCAATAGCAGAATCCACAACAGCAACGACATTCATCAAATAGCCATATCTAAATGAATAGCCGAAAGCCATGCAAAGAATGTCATATAAATGTGCATTGCCATATTATCCATAGTGAATAGGACATGCCATCACACCTATACAATATATATGTTGCCCTGCTGTATAACTTACTGAAATACTGTCCAGTACCACAAATGGTAATAGCAAATTTCTATACCTGGGACCAACTTATATACTACCCTGAGCTCAATTGGACCAGTGCCGCTATCTCTGCCCTCCCTCAACCCTGTGCCAATGCCCTTGCCAGTGTAAACACTCACAAGGTGGTGAGCTGGAAGCTGGCATGGCAGCTGAGGCACGGCGCTGGCACGAGGGCGTTGGGGCTGGCAGGACGGGCCGAGCCATGACGGCCGGGCGTGTAAGTTAGACAAATAGAGAGGGGGCAGGAGGGGGATGGGTGGGTCTCAGTAAACTGTCGACGCGTTGAGCGGTTGACGGGTTTAAGGGTTGTGGGTTGTGGCTTGGAGGAGGGGTGTGTGTGTGTGTGCGCGCGCAAACGTGTGTGTATACTGTATGTGTGTGTGTGTGTGTGTGTGTGTTGTGGTTTTTCGGGGCAGCCAGACAGTACACACGCTGTGTCCGATGCGTCTGTTGGACATTCCCCCAGGCTCGCGTCAGCGTGCTATTTGTGCCCCATTTACAGAGGAGCTAAAGTCGGAGCTGCACCGTTCTGCTCTGCCCTGCTCTGCTCTACGCCACGGCACGCTGCCCCGCGGTGGACCAGTGACACCGGAGATCCCTCCTCCCAGGAGCACCCGTCTCGGCGTGTTTAGACGCGTTTGTCGTGCCTCGCGTGCCCGTCGGCTGACGCAAATACGAGACGGACAAGAAGAGAGTTATTACAGCTGGTGACGCCAACCACTCTCACTGAGGTTTTGCCCAGGGTGAGGTTTTGCCCAGGGTGAGGTTTTGCCCAGAGTGAGGATTTGCCCAGGGTGAGGTTTTGCCCAGGGTGAGGATTTGCCCAGGGTGAGGATTTGCCTAGGGTGAGGTTTTGCCCAGGGTGAGGATTTGCCCAGAGTGAGGGCTGAAGTCAGGTGCTGAGCAGAGAAACACTCAGGTGAGCGCAGTCTTCAAAACAAAATCCACCAGGGGATCAGTGTGCACATAAACACATAAAGGACCCTCGTTTAACTAAAGCCAATTGAATAACTAGGCCAAATCTATTTGCTAATTTAATGCCATCAGCATGATCCTAAGCACAATGCTCAATGCATGCCACACGACAGCTTAGTTCATGCAGGAAACACTTTGCTCATTGCCTGACTTTTGCAATTCATTATTGTACACCATGAATTAAATGATGACGCTCCCTAAGGTTCCTATTTAGAGTCAATGTTCCACTCCATTTTATAGGCCCTACTAGTAGTAGGTCTACTTACACAAAACATGAACGTGTGCTAGTGAGTGCTATGAGGTAAAACATTCAGACACCAGGTCAAGTGACTCGTGAAAAGACGTTGTTGGGAAAACTTCTATTACTAAAAGCATGGCGTAGAACGCACACCAGCAACTGATAACCAGTGCCTGACAAGCATTAGAGATCTGATTTCCGACACACTAAACGAGAAACACATTGAAACGCTCGGCCTGACGCAGACCAAAACTGATGTTACGCAATATCACCCCTGCAGTACACAATGTCTCAGGTTCAAGTGCGAGTGCAGTCTTTGGAAATGTTTTACATTGGCAACAGACTGTTATCCCTAAGAAACAACTACCTAAGATACATTTAAAGCCAAGTGATTGTTTGATGTGTTCTTAAGGTAACAAAATCACCCGGAAAACATTTAACCACGACAGCTCTGGAAGTTCTCCTAAAGCACATTGACATTTTACACATTGACATTGTATGTGGTTTGATTCTCATACATTTTGGAAGTATCTTTTATAACTTGTTCTATTACAATCACAATGCAATAGGAAATGTATCTGTATCTACTTCTTGTGTTCAAGAAAAGCATCGGCTTTCTTCTCTTCTCTCACTCCTCTCTGAAAAATGAATGAGGGATGAGCTGTAGCCTACTTCCTCTAAGGAAGCTCCCAGCTGCACATTGTTGTGTGGTGTTCCTGCAACGGAAGCACTCTACACACTGTCCCATATGTGCCATAAAATTCTCTTCTTCAGACCAAGGATGGAGAAGAATCCTCCTCTACCCCAATGCACACACACGTACATGAACGAATGCACGCATGCACGCACCACACACGCACGAGCGCACACACACACACACACACACACACACACACACATATTTACAGACTAATCACACAGAGTACACACAAACAAACAAACACATACACAAACAGGAAGTGGAGTTAAATATGCATGATCCTGCTTATGCAGACGAGAGGGGTAGTAGCACTGAGTCAGACACGGAGCCCTGCCTGTGACCTGCCCCCAAATCCCCTTTCCACTGAGCTGGCCTGCCCCTGGCAAGAGTGCCCGGCCTCAGCGTAAGCCTCCTGTGCCCCCAGCGGGCAGGCGGGCAAGGAGGGGGAGGATGCCACGCTCCAGAGGACACGATTGACATCAGTTTGTCATCACCTCAGCGTACCGAATCATGGATTGGTTGCAGGAATTTGACTGCTGTGTGAGGAACCATTTGTAATACAGTTTTATAAGTGAGGCAGCGGAAGAATCATTCCAACTATTGGATATTTAAGTGGAATTACAGGGGTTCCTTTTATTCAATTACTTTAGTCAGTTAACTCGCTGAGTGAAGAGTGAAGACAGGTTGTGAAATTTTTCACCAGAGTTACTGGAAGCGATAAAGCGCTTCACTCAAACCACATGTCCATGAATACCACATATCATATAAAAGACAGATTCTCTTCTTGGCTTGAGGTTTGAACAGAGGTACCCAAAACGTTGAATGAAGCTTTTACATATGAACTACTACACAAACCTCACTCAAGAAAATGAGAAAGGCAAGACAACCATTGCACTATCACCATGACACTCATTCACATAGAGCACCTTACCTTACCTTACTATGCACAGAGAATCACAGGCTCAGTCCCTGCCTCAGTCATTGCAAGCGCCTCTGATTGATTAATCACCACTATGTGGATACTGTTTTTAGAATTGATTTAGATTAAGTGTTAGTTAGTATAATTTGTATTTTAGTATATTCTTTATCTTCTACTGTCCTTATTGCTTAGTTGTGTTTTTATATTATATACTTTAATTATTTTTTTCTGCTGTTAAAGAATGTGTATGTGTTGTCTGTATGCTGCGGAGACCTTGAATTTCCCCTGGGGATCAATAAAGTATCTATCTATCTATCTATCTATCTATCTATCTATCTATCTATCTAACTTGTAACAGGGATCCATTATGAAGACTATGGGTAATAGCTGTATGATACAACAGCTAGTTCTGCCAAACTACTGTAGTTGCAGATTGTGTCTACGAACAGATCACAGCCTTGATGTTATTCATGATAACATGAACACAGTCGGTCTTAAATTATATCGTATTGCTTAATTATAACAGTCAGTGGAGTGATCTGGTCTCATTTCCCCATGTAACAAGAGCAATTTACACTGAGTAAACTAAACTACTAACCGGCGTCTCTGAACAGCTTCAACTTCTGCATCAAATAAGACAAATGTCAACGTGGCTAATGTGTTTTTGCTACAGCTACCTCTAACCCCTAGGATGGTTTTCCTTTCATCAGGTAGCGAAGCGCGGAAGTAAGGAATACCACCATTCCCGGGAGAGTGAGATGGGAGCGACAGATGGCAGCACGGTGCGCTATAAATCAGCTCCACCACAACAGAGCCGCCATGTGACAAAAAGCCCCATGCCCAGAGAAGCACTCTTAGAGTCAGTCCAGTCCAGCACTGTCCTGCACTCCAGACCCCACACACAGCACCTTTCTCTTCCCTCTCTCTTCCCTCTCCTCTCACTCTCTCTTTCCTCTCCTCTCTCACTCACTCTCTTCTCTCTTCCCCTTTGACTCTCTCTCTCTCTCTCTCTCTCTCTCTCTCTCTCTCTCTCTCTCTCTCTCTTCCCTCTCCTCTCTCACTCACTCACTCCCTCTCTCTTCTCCCTCTGACTCTCTCTCTCTCTTCCCACTCCTCTCTCACTCACTCTCTCTTCTCTCTGACTCTCTCTCTCTCTCTCTTCCCACTCCTCTCTCACTCACTCTATCTTCTCTCTTCCCCTTTGACTCTCTCTCTCTCTCTTCCCTCTTCCCTCTCCTCTCTCACTCACTCACTCACTCCCTCTCTCTTCTCCCTCCCTGTTGCTTGGGGTCTCCAGGGAGAGGAGGAGGAGGAGGGGGCCCTCACAGGGGCTCTGTGGCTGCTGGGGAGTCACTTGTCAAGATACACAGTACACCTGTCTTGTCCAAGGGCTCGCACAAAAACACATAAATTACTCGGGCCTGGTCCTCGCTCTGAACATTCTCGTAAATACAGCCCTCGAGACGCGCCACACACACCCCAGCGCTGGAGATTTATGTCCCTCCCAAAGCTCTCTGTTCAGTGTGTCGGCATGCCTCCCGTGATGGCCCTCTCCACCACCCCACATTGCACCACACCTCCACACACTCCTCTTCCACCGTCTCTCAAACACACACACACACACACACACACACACACACACACACACACACACACACACACACACACACACACACACACACCATCCCCTACCTACCTCCCGATCCAGCATCCCACCGACTTTAGGAAAACTGTTTTTGGACCGAAACGGGCCTCTTGGGGCAAGAGAGTTGGACAAGAGGCACTCGTCCAGAACAGAAGGCCCCTGCTCTGGGTCTCCCGGCGACGCTCAGGTGCACCTGAGAGTGTGGGCTAGCTTGGAGCAGCAGCAACAGCAGCAGCAGCTATGTCGGCGGCTTCCCACCACATCTAATACGAATATCAGACGCGCGGAGACAAACGGCCCTCGCTTCGAAAGGCAAGATGGTGTTTCGATTATGCCGTGAGAGAGCAAGACACAGAAAGAAAGAAAGAAAGAAAGAAAGAAAGAAAGAAAGAAAGAAAGAAGAAAGACACTTTTCCCAAAGGTGCAATCTGGTTAAAGGATAACCACACTCTGGCCTGTAATCCAAACTGATCTCTGAGGTGAAGAAGTCCACCGCTAAAATACTACAGATCCCCCATTGAACCTCCTGGCCCCCTCGGCCAAATCCCAGTCCATCTCGGCCAAACCCCAGTCCATCTCGGCCAGCCAAAACTAACACCTCACCTATCTGTCTAGAACACGAGGCCTAAACCTAATAAAGACAAAATATAAAGCCTGGTGGATATTAAAAATGACACACCTTTCTTCGTTGGCCATTTCAAATACACAGTCTGCACTACCCGCAGTTAGAATATCAACTTAGATATCTGAAGAGACAAGGAGGACTGTATAATGTGCTTCTAACCTTACATGTGCAAGTAGTACATTAAAGCATGTTAAAACAATAGCACTGTCCTCAGTCTCCAGGTTGATGAACCGGACAGAACATCACACCAAAAACACAACATTAAGACTTGTTACAAAACACGACAATGATATCAAAGAGCAGAACTGGCCATTAAAAATAGATTTTCAGCAGACAAAATAGATAGCGTTGTTCCCCTAGGCCTTGTCTGCTGAAACTTTATAACATTTGCTCTTGAAAACAGCAAATTAAAAATAGCAAATCTGTTTTGATTTTGCACAAAGAGGTGATATGAGTTATGGAGTGTGTGTGAGTGTGTGTGTGTGTGTGTGTGTGTGTGTGTGTGTGTCTGCATGTGTGTGTGTGTGTGTGTGTGTGTGTGTGTGTGTGTGTGTGTGTGATAGTGTGTGTGTGTTTCTGTGTGTGTGTGTGTGTGTTTGTGTGATAGAGAGTGTGTGTGTGTGTGTGTGTGTGTGTGTTTCTGTGTGTGTGTGTGTGTTTGCACTACCCGCAGTTAGAATATCAACTTAGATATCTGAAGAGACAAGGAGGACTGTATAATGTGCTTCCAACCTTACATGTGCAACCAGTAAATTAAAGCATGTTAAAACAATAGCACTGTCCTCAGTCTCCAGGTTGATGATGTGAATTTGATCCACAGATAGAACCGGACAGAACATCACACCAAAAACAGACTTGTTACAAAACACGACAACAATATCAAATAGCAGAACTGGCCATTATAAATCAATCAACATGTGCTCTTGAAAACAGCAAATTGTTTGTCCTTATAACAAATCTGTT